>NW_027612015.1:492500-584027 GCF_964261635.1 Lissotriton helveticus
AGGAATGTCACTACGATAAAAAAATTCTAGATGTAACAAATCACAGCACTTTTATTCTTTCAAAGACACTAACATATATCCCCAAAAGCAAAAAGTAACCAATCTTAATGGCTTTTTGCCTCTGCTCCACACTCCACAGAATTCAGAACACAATCAAAGAGGCATCAGTAGGTGTCTGTATTGTAAGCCTCAGGCCTGGCGAAGGTGACCTCAGGAGGAGGCAAAGCCTCAGTGCAAAGTGTCACTCCCTACAACTGTTGTGCCGGACATATTTTTCTGTGGTTGTCGTTGTGAATGTGAAAGTGCTATCAAGGAAGGACCCCAATGCACTGCATTATACACAAACAGATGAAACAGAATAAGATTAACACAGAAATACCTTCACCTTTTCGTATCAGTGGGCTCATTTGTGTCAGGTGGGAGCGGCTGAACAGATAGATGTATTAGCATGATTAGAGGAGCTATACAAACACTGATCTAAGTTGGAGTCATCCGTACCCTCTGGGCTATTTTAGTGGCTGATTTAAAAGATGGTATGTGACCCACTCAAATCCGCTCTTAAAGATAAGACTCTAGCCAGCTGAGGGCATTTGCATACATTCCACATTCATAACGTTAAGACAGCAGAATTGTGTGGAAGACTGTGTTGAGCACCAACAAGAGATCGGAATGGATCAGGGCAGTCAAGCCTACTTGGTTTGGGATTGTTCTGCGCTCATCCAGGATTGCTTCCTGCACAGGTTCTGCACTGTGTAAAGGACAAAATCCTGAATGCACATACACTTAGAGTTGTTCTAAAAGAGGGATGGCTTCTAAATTACGTTTAAGGTTGTGAACCCGCTCGACCCGAGCGTGGATGCAACTAAAATTCCTTGAGCTGTTTCCTGCTCAGATGGCATATGGAAAAGTAGCCTCCCCTCCACAAACCCCCCGGCACCACCCGCCGCTGTCCCGTGGCGTCCTGCATGCCTGCCACTAATGAGTGCTAAGAGCCCTCAGCCTGCTCGCCGCTGTTTATATACAATTGGGCGTCACTCTTCACCAATCACGGCCGCTGGGTTTCTATTTAAATGAATTACATATAAATGGGCTCGGCGGCGGCATCACCTCTTCTGTGCCCTTCAGCTGAATCCAAAAGTGCCTGCGGCAGGTTCTCGCTGCTGGGGTTAGCAACAAAAGCAAGTGCCCACATTGTAAAACTTACCTGCCACTTCAAGGTGAACACTTTCGCAGTCTTCTGTCCACAGCAATCAGGAAATGCCCGTTTTTCGCGCCGCTCGCCTTTTAAAAGCGGCGACGCGAAAACTCTTGCGGGATGAACTGTGTGTGCACGCTCCACACCTGGCAATGCCCGCTCGGCGCTACAGAAGTGCACGGGCGCGCAGCAGCGGGCTTATTGGGAACCGTGGTCATAACCCCCCGAAAGTTGCTCCCAAAAGAGTGCTTTCTTTTTTCTAGGTATATCTTCCTCCATCCAGAGTGTTATTCATTATAACCTATGTAGAGAGCTAACCCTGGTGTCTGCAGTTTGAACTTCAATGTCCGCATTCAAGTCCACTGTCTCCAGAAGACTCTTCAGGTTCTGGCGAGCTATTGTTACTTCTGCTGCGCTGTCCAACATTTGTCTGAGCCCATTCTCCATTCTTGAGCTGTGTCCTCAAGATCCTTGGCATGTCTGATCTTTAGACCTGCTACCTTCTTTTTGGTAAATTGAGTTTTTAGTTTTTCTGAACGTATTGATCGTCTTTGGACTTCAAGCGATCTTCCTTATTTCCTGACCGTCCTCTTCTTTTGGGTTTCTGTGACGAAGTCTGAAAGTTACGAGAGGAACGTGTATCAGTATCTTGATATCTGTCAGGTTTTTTCAAATTATCCCTATTCCAGAGGTTATACCTCATTTCAGAGGGCTCCTTTTGAGGAGACCTACCTCGGGAATGAGAATTCTTCTCTTTGGAAGTTTGTTTACTATTTTCCCACTTATTTTTAGATGGAGTAGGAGTGTTTTTAATAAATACCTTTTTAGGACTTTCAGACAGTTGGGGTTTCACTGGTTTCACACCCAAACTGTCTCTTCTTAATTCTTCATAGGAGTTCTCAATTATTCTGGCTAGTTCTTGTGGTTGCTCGGTTACATCAAATTCCCTTCATTTTTGGCGGATCGCCACTGATGCTGCTTCTCCTTTAATATTAGATAATATTATTGTAGAGACCTGTTTGAAATCTTTCAGTGGTTTCATACCTAAATTTAGAGCAGGCTCAGACCCGTATTCATTTTGAATCTGTTTCAGGACATCAGGTATTACTGCCATTGATGGGACACCATGTGCTTTAGTGTAGATTGCAGCGAAGACTGTACCCCAAGTGGTGCAGTCCTCCAGATGTGGTGTGATCCCCATTGGTAAACAGATTGTTAAAATTCTGTGTTTTTCACGAGGGCTAGTATTAGGAAATACTGCTTCGATCTAAGTAATATTTTGAGCTATCCAGAATGGAATTTGTTCACGTTTTGTGGGTAATTTTCCCATGACTGCATGTAAAGTCTGTGGTGTAACGTTTAGTGTATTCCCCTGGTGAGAGGTTTGTTGTGGAATAACTATTGTTGGTTGGACTGTAAGTGTCCACATGACATATTGGACCAATTGTCTGTAGATTTTGATTAACACTTCGAGTTGAGCTAGTAATTCCACATCTGACATGTCGTTAATGTCAGGATGTGGTGTATAGCCGGCTAAAACTGTCCATGTTGCTCCTGGTCTACCTAGTGGACCAAGCCTGGTAATGTGATTTAAGATTTATAGGGCGCAGTTAAACCAGAGCTCATGCTCCTGGTATGTGAGTGGAATTTCAATATCCTCGAAAGAAATATATTCTTTTGGTGGATCATCTTCTTTGTAGAAGTGAAACATACATGTTATTGGATTTGCTTCTGGGAAGACATGAATAGAATACCTCTGTCTGGTGATATTCATATACTTCTATAAAAACAACTGCTCTACTACCTCTTGATGATAGGCCATGTTTTATAGTGATGGCTTTCCTTACATTTAGAGGAATTATTACAGAATTCTCATCAGTTTCTTGAAAACCTGTGAAGTTTACAGCTATTTCGGCGCTGCGGCCTGTAGCTGCAGGCGAGGCCTTATCCTCGTCAGCCATTTAAATGAAAAGGTTGCAGAGTAAGTTTCAAGGAAACAAAGATAAGGTGCACAATATTTTGGAACACTGTGTCCTTCAACGTTGAACAAACCAAAAAGCTAATACACAGGATTTTTCGTCCTACTTAGCTATGATGGATATTATCCCTTACCCGCTCCAGACGTCTATTGGAGTATTACGGGAAAAGGGGTCTCTGAGAAAAGCACGACTACTTCAGTATCTAGCGTTAAATCAGTGCCTTACCAAACCATTGGGTGCCATGTAGTGTAGTTCCTATATCCCTAATAGGCTCTGCGCATTGGAATAACATACACTATAGATTTGACATAGGATTGAGCTCAGTATGTCTCGATCGAGTATATTAAACTTAATTGTGTGTGCCAGCTAACTCAGAGGTCACTAGAAACTTTTTCGAATAAACAAGAAGGGATTAGTCTCTGACAACCGCATAAATATGACAACTTTGTTTCTCTTAGAGTCGGAACAATATCTTCAGAGTTGTGGAAACAATAGATAACTATTTCACTCAACAGTTGCTGGAGGTTCCTAAAGGGACTGCAAATTTTATTGTCCATGAAGAAACTGGCCTCCCATACATCTGTGATACCCTGGCTATGCGCCCGCTGCAGTTCTGGCTTAAAAGTTGGTTACATTAAGATTTAGACCTTACCCACAAACTACTAAAGAAACTTTGAGCCTGGACCACATGACTGATATACCATGGCTCAAGTATCTTAAGGGATGTTTTAGTGAGCTGGGCCGTCCGGACCTTCTTTATTACCTGACTGTATTACTAAGGCAGACGTGGCACTTGTGAAAGAATCTTTTATAATGCGTAAACAAGCTAAGCGCGAGGAGACGGGAACTGATGAAAAATGGCGTCCGTAAGCATATGATGCTTAGTACATCTTTAGTAATGGAGCCATACCTCTCGTTGCCCCTGTCAACGCATGAGCGTTTTTTTACTAATCAGGTTTAGACTGGACTACTTTCATCTTTTACTAGCTGTACCCAAGGGTAGCCATGAAGGAAAAGTTTTAGCACCCTGTGGCTGCGACAATATGTCTCCTCAGGACCTGCTACACTTTGAGTTTTTTTGTCAATTTTATGAAGCCGCACGGAGGCTATTTTTAAAATCACTTTGAAAAAAGCTAAACTTTTCACAGGTACGCCCGCTCTTTATTTTCTGCAACTTTTAAAGCCAGAATATATCCCGTTTGTGGTTTGCTTTTTGAAAGGCTCCCTAAGGTATAGAAAATGTTTCGAACCCTAAGGGATTTGGATGCTGTATTTCTATGAATTATTTTTTATTACTAAATAATTGTGATGCCCGTTTGACCACATAATCAACGAATGTAAATTCGAACAAATGTATTTTCTAACTTGTATATATAATTTTTGCCCTGTTTATTTTTTAACAATGAAATGTAACTCTTATGGTTTTCTATCATGTGAACCGAATAAAGTTTAATGAATGAACTATTTCACTCAGTCAATCTTGCATGCTTCGTTTCTACAGAGTTGCTTAGAAATAGGGAGACGGGCGTTTCAATAAAAAGGGTTTATTGAACAGTCATATTCCTCATGCAAGAGATATGAACTGCTACAATCGTTAGACAAAGTGCGAAGTATAATGCATACAGTGTAAACAGTAATATAAAATAGTACTGTAACATCATTGTCTGTTGCTATGACATATATAAAATACATACATAAATACCACAGGCTAAAATACTCAACTGGTGCTTCTAAAATACGCCTACCCAAGTGTACCTAACCTAAGTCTAGTACTAGGGAAGAAGTAGGTGCTGCCTTAGCATAAGTTTTAGTTTTGCCAAGAATTGCCAAAGGTTTCTCTAGGTTCTAATCAGCTCCATATCTCAGAATGAGAGAGGTTGGTATCTCTTTCCCGGGACTCGATTTCCCAACACCCCGCAAGGGGAGTCAGAAACACTGGAGCTGGATTCTCGGCAGGAGGATGACAGCGTCTAGTCAGTGCGTCAGCTGGGGAGTTGGCTTCCTTCGGTACTTGCTGTGGCGAGCTGCGTTGTGCAAGTAGGTAGTCAAACTGCACTGAACCACACCGTGCTTTGCCATAGCAGGTGAAGGTATATTTATACCATGAAGGTGTTTAGGAATGCAGGTATTGACATAAAAGTTGGGCATATGAACGTCATGAATGAAACCCTAATGGAATAGATGTTCATGCCTAATAAATGAGTTCTTGGAAAAATACATATCCAAGCAAGGGGAAGTCCCTAACGGTCTAAGAGTCTGGGTTTCCAAGAACTTGTTGTGATGTAGATGAATGGATGGAAGTAGCCATGCCTGTATTTGGGTTGCATGGACTATGCCTAAATAAGGACTTGATTTCTACGCCTATGTAAGGGAAATGTGAAATGTACCTATATAAGGGCATGAATTGGAAAATTCATACGGAATCTAAATCAATACACAACACATGGTAATATTGTGTCTTTTCCTATAAGGTAACATAGTTATAATTTAGCATCTGAGGAGCACTGGTATAGGCAGGATCTAAACCTAGTTAATAGTGTGCAATATAATGTTCGAAAACAGTGGTGTAAAGAACTGAGAAACCAATTTAAATTACTGAATTGTGTTCACCTTAAGTTTTAGGTAGAAGACTAGATGATAGATGCCTTTCGGTTGACGTGCTAAAGTTATCTATATGCGAAAACTAAGGACACCTAGAGTTAAATGCCCATGTCAAATAGCATATTAAAAGAAAAACTTAGAAATCTAAGATGTCACAAGATTTACTTACTTAAAATTCTAAAGATATGTGACCATGGACAAGCTGCGCTACTACAGTTGATGTTTCAAGGGAGGGAAGTATATGCTCTTATGTTGGTGAAGAGTCTAAAACAATTATTAATTCCTCTTATTAAGGCAAGTCCCCTTATTTAGTTATTGTCAAAGGCATATACGTTGTTATCATGAGGACAAAGAAACTTACTGTATGAACGTCGGAGGTTACTGATAACACTAACACACTCGGTCCTTAGAGGGAATGGTGTGAACCCAAATGAGAGCAAAGCCTGGATCAACAGGGAAACAGTGATGATTATTGATAGGGTACTGGGTTATGGCCTCCCTGATAGATGAATCTATACAAAAGATAGCATGAACATATCATAAGTAACCACAAATCTAAATCAAGTTGTATATCTCGTTTAATTATTTAAAATGAAGTGCTTACTTTTTATAGTTCACAAGAGTTCTTGCATCATATGTATTCTTACTTGCCACAAGGTATGTAACATCTAAAGGTAGAATGGTGTAAACATGGTATCAATCACCCCAATACTACAGAGTGGTATATTTCGTTGTGTGGGAAGAATATATATAGTACTAGGGGGCCTATTATGATTGCGGTTTTTCTGCATCCTCCGGGCCGGCGGAAGCCACCGCCGGCCCGGAGGATGCAGAAAAACCGCAGCGGACCCACCAAAGACCCACCGCCACATTAGGATGGCTGGTGGGTCCTGGTTACCGTCCGCAGCTTTTCCGCCGCGGTTGGCTTACAACCGCGGCGGAAAAGCTCTAATATGGTGGCGGTGTCTCTCAGACACCGTCCGCCATATTAGGAAGGGCTTTAAAACATGCTTTTCCTCGGCGGGTTTTCCGCCGTGGAATAGCATGTGTAACTTCACTGCAGGGGCCCGTTGCGGGGCCCCTAGGTGAAGGGGGGGTGGGGGGGTGCACATGGGGGGTACCTATGATACCCCCCTGTATTTGTATGCAGAAATTGGCAGGCACCGCACGGTGCCTACCGCTTTCTGCATACAAATGCAATGTATGCATTTTTACCATTGCGGCGGATGCAGCTTGAAGCCGCACCCGCCGCAATGGTAAAAATAGAGGATGTGACCACCAGGGTGGCGGTCACATCCTAGTTGCACAGGAGGGAACTCCGCAGGCAATGCGGAGGTTCTGCTCTATGGTGGCGGACGGACTCAAGTCCGTCCGCCATCATAATCGGCCCCTTACTTTCTATCTTTAATGGAGGCTCTTTTCCCGTAATTTTACTCTAGCCGCCCTAATGATAACAGCCTTAAATGATAAGGTCATCCATGCTGAAAACATAATATCAGGTTTGTTCAGCAGTATGTAAGGGTCTATGGAATATTTTTATTTTTCTATATATCCACGATTGCCCTGTCTGAGTTCCCCGCTTACCTGCAGATGACATCAGTACGTTCATTTCTTTTTCACCGATCGCTTTAAATGCCTCTTACTGCCGAATCTGTTTATAAAGCCCGAGATTTTACGCTTTTTTCCATTTAATTGGGAGTTGGTAATAGAAAGCAGACTTCCTGCACAGCTCGTGGCAGAATGTATTTGAAATAGAGAACGGATACATCCTCATACGGCCATCATCATCATAGATTGAGTTTTCGCGCGGTTATACTACTGAATTGAGATTAGAAAATGGACTAGATAGCAAACTGTAGGAAATGGAGAACAGACTGCATGTACAAGCAGACCTCGCCATCTTCGTTAGGATATGCACAATTTGGCAACTAGAATGAAAAAATATAGGAAATGGAGGACGGACTCTATACATCGATTAGTGGCAAAATGTAATGAAGATAAAAACTGGACTGCATGGGCCGACCTGTTGTGTGTCAATTTAGATACCGTATATAGATTTCCCGATTTATGCCCTTGTATATTTTCAATTCACATTTCCCTTATTTAGGCATATAAATCCAGCCCTTATTTAGGCATTGCCCATGCTAACCAAATACAGGCATGGTCAACTACATCTGTCCATCCATGTCACAACGAGTTCTTGGAAAACCAGTCTGTTAAGCCTTTAGGACTTACCCTTGCTTGGATATTGATTTTGCCAAGAATTCATTTATTATGCATGAACATCTATTCCTTAGGGGTTCATTCATGACCTTCCTCTGTCTGACTTTTACGTCAATACTGGCATTCCTAAACACCTTCAAGGTATAAATATACCTTCACTTACCACAGCAAACCACGGTACGGCACAGCTCGACTGCATACTTGCACAGCTCGGTTCGCCACGGCAAGTTTGGAAGGAAATCGAGTCCACGACTAACGCACTGACCCGATGCTGTCATCCTCCTCTCAGAGATCCAGTTCCAGTGTTTCTGACTCCCCTTGCGGGGTGTTAGATATCGAGTCCCGGAAAGACATTCCAACCTCTCTCATTCTAAGGTATGGAGCAGACTCAAACCTATAGAAACTTTGGGCAACTCTTGGCAATACTAAAATATAGCTGGCTATACTTTAGAAAACAGCACTTACTTCATACCTCGTACTACACTTAGGTTAGGTACACTGGGGTAGAACTATTTAGAAGCACCAGATGAGTTTTCAAATTTTAGCCTGTGTTATTTATAAATGTATTTTTATGAATATATGTAGCAGCTACAAACATGCTATTGCAGTATTATTTTATCTTACTGCTAACGCTGTATGTATTATACTTCGCATTCTGTCTTTCGATTGTAGCAGTTCATATCTCTTGCATGAGAAATAACTGTTCGATAAACCCTTTTTATTGAAACTCCCGTCTCTCTATTTCTTTGCAACTCTGTAGAAACGAAGCATGCACGATTGACTGAGTGAAACTTTTATCTATTGACTGTTCCGATTCTAAGGGAAAGAAAGTTGTCATGGATACGTGGTTGTCAGAAACGAATCCCTTCTTGTTTATTCGAGAAGTTTTTAGTGACCTCTAAGTTAGCTGGACCACACAAGTAATTAAGTTTAATGAACTCAATAGAGACATACTGACCTCAGTCCTATGTCAAATCTATTAGTGTATATTATTCCAATGCGCAGAGCCTATCAGGGATATATGAACTTCACTACATGGCGCCCAACTTTTTGGTAAGGCACCAATTTAACGCTAGATACTGAAGTAACTCAGTCGTGCTTTTCTCAGAGACCCTTTACTAGTAATACTCCAAAAGACGTCTGGAGTGGGTAAGGGATAATATCCGCCATAGCTGAGTAGGACGAAAAAATCTTATGTGTTAGTTATTGGTTTGTTCAACGTTGAAGGATACAGTGTTCCAAAATATTGTGTACCTAATCTTTGTTTCCTTGAAACTTGCTCTGCAAACTTTCGGTCAACAAAATGACTGATAGTGAGGAGGAAAGGGAAAGAGAAAGAGTTGCATTAGCAACTCAAGCGGTTTTAGATGACAGAAATAGGTTACAGAATGACCCAGATGTTATAAACATCCCGGTAATGTAAGAAAAACTATTACTTACAAACTCATAAATAATGCAGTATCATCTAAAGGTGGCAAAGTAATCTTTGTCATAGAGGCACATGAGTATCGGCAGACAGAGGTATTCTATTCTTGGATTCATTTTCCTGCAGCAAATGCAGAAACACACGAGTTCCACTACTACAAAATAGAGGAACCTCCAGAGGAATATGTTCCTTACGAGGACATTGAAATTCCATTAACTTACCAAGAGCATCAGCTCTGGTTTAAAGGTGCTCTACAACATCAAAATCACATTACCAGGCACGGTCCACTAGGTAGACCAGGAGCTACATGGCCAGTATTAGCCAGCTATACACCACATCCTGACATTGAAAGAATGTCAGGTGCAGAGCTGTTAGTTCAGCTAAAACAGTTAATTAAAATACATAGACGATTGGTTCAATATGTCATGCGGACCTTAACAGTCCAACCTACTGTTAGGATTCCACAGCACACCCCCCACAAGGGGAACACAAACAAAATAACACCACAGACTATACAATCAGTCATTTGTAAATTGCCTGCCAAAAGGGAAAAAAATCCGTTTTGGTTAGCACAAAAAATTACTCAAAGTGAGGCAGTGTGATGTATTCCTATAGGTTCTGTATCGATCCCCCTATTCCTGACCCTATTCTGGTTAACAAGTTAACTAGCAGCCATCCCATGATGCAGAAAACCCCCATGATGCAGAAACCGTTATCTGATTAAGCCACACTACGGCACAGGAACGTGTTATCTGATTAGGTCATAACGCTTGCAATCTAATTAGACAAGCGATATTCCTCCAGCCCCTGATAAGGCATACGGAGTTCTCAAAACAAATCAAACCTATGACAACCTGGGAAAAACCCTGCGGCCATTGTTTTGATTTCACCGAGAACTTCAGCAAAGGAATGTGCTAACGACCAGGTCGTATGACATCCTTATTGACGTATCTATGTCCATCCTTACGTCAATCTCGGCACCTTAAAGGTATAAATATTACCGATATTGCCCTATGCAAACACACGCGGTGGTGACGAGATCGGAGCAGCCAGACTTGCCGAAGCCCAGAGCAGAGCAGACCCCGCTGGCGCAGCCCCGCCTTCCTGACGTGCTGAGGACGAGACGCTGCTTTCTCCTGCCGAGAAATCTAGCTCCGGCGCTTCCGGGTAGCCCTCGCAGGCAGCCTGGAATATCGAGACCAGAGACGAGAGATACCATCCCTCATTCATCCTAAATTCCAGGTACAGAACTGAATAACCCCTCGCAGAGAATTCTTGAGTTAGTCACTTGGCAAAACAAACTTAACTTAAACTGCTACTTTCTATTCCCGCCCACATATTAGGCTTAGGTCAGGTACACGGGGTAGGCGTAGTTAGAAACACCAGTTGAGTACGATTAGTCAAATGTATATGTGTATGTATCTATTTTATCCATTTTAAACCATCATATGGCTTAGAAACCATATCAATGTTTTTACAGTATTATTTTATACTTCTGCTTTTAATGTATGCACTTTACTTAACCATAAGTATTGCAATAATATCGATCCATTTCTCTTGTATGAGAAAAGAGACTGATCAATAAATAACATCTTTTATTGAACACGCCCGTCTCTTCCTTTTCTCTACAATCTGGTGAGACTAAGAATGCACGTACTGACTGAGTAAAATAAGTTGTCTTTTGTTTTCACACGACTCTAGAGATACACTCTTGATTAGGGGAGAGCAAAGTTGTCATGTTCTATGGTTGTCAGAAACTAAATCCCTTCTTGTCTATCCAGGGAGGTTCAACTCCTCCTTGCCTATTCGAGAAAGTTTCTAGTGAACTCTGAGCTAGCTGGCAAACCCAAAACTTTAAGTCTAATATCGACAGTAGTAGACCTAGTTAACGTCTGGTCTAGGCCTATACTATTGAAGGTAATATTCCAATGCGCAGAGCCTATTGGGATAATAGGAACTACACTACAGCAGTATTCCCTGATAGTACACCTCATGAGAAACACAGAATTCTCATCTATGGCAGATCCTAACTTTAGGTCTGTCTCCCTGGGCACCAGATTTGCTGTGTCTCCAGCTCCAAATAAGTATATGCTCAAGATAAATTTCAAGTTTCTTAGGATTTTATTGGTGGATCCTTTAGTTCATAATTAAATGTTGTATTCACATTTATCTTCCATATCAATTCAAATTCTTCATATTTCTATTAACGTTACAAATCCCATATCCCGATGCATTTCGGCGCCATGCGCCTTTCTCAAGGGACCAATCTGTAAGAATAACAATGATATGTGTTTCACTAATACAGTTAGTGTTGCCACCATTAAACGCAATTAGCGCGCTTCCTTTTGTTACTGTTGTGCGTGTGTGCCTCAATGTATGGGTTCTGTGCAACTCTTCCCTCTGTTATTTCGATTATGTGTGGATTTTACGTCGTTCGCATGCCATATGTTCCTTCCCTGTTTAAGCTTTAATTATGTATTGTGGCTAAAAAACGTTTTGTGTTATAACAAACTTGAACTTCTCCCTTTGCGGGTGCTACGTTCGACATTTTGAGTTGTCTCTTGTGAAATGTTTGCCAGTGCGGAAACCATTACTTGTTTTTCTACGAGTGTAAGCGAGCTGATCTAATGTGAAATGCTCTTGCCTTTGTTGTTAATCATAGGCGTGCCTCGCCTGTATTCTGAGTCTTACCGGTGTTTGTCTGGACGGAGTTCCGCTGATCTCCGCGTAAGGGTTCAGTTTCAATCTTTGTGCTGACGTATTTACGTGCCGGCGAGCCTGTCTCCCTTAAAGGGATATCGGTTCGCACGCGGGGTGGGTGTGTGCTGTTGAAATTAAAGCTCGCTCTTAACTCTGGGATTTGGAGTGTAATGAAAGCTATTGCGCTATGTATGCTTACATGATGCGGTGTGTAAACGCGTCCCTGCCAGCATAAAATGTGCTAATCAATTTCATATACAGGTGATGTTATTTACAGATAACACATGAGTTCTATACGTTCATTTAACCCTGTAGGTTTCAAAGTTCCTAAAAGATATATTCAGTGATTTTCTCTCTTTAACAGCATGCTCTTATTGTCAGTTCCCTCTCTTTTGTCCACAACCTCTAGAATGCACAGAATTCTGACAATCTGTTTACCAATGGGGATAGCACCACATGTGGAGGACTGTGACACTTGGGGTACAGTGTTTGCTTCAATCTACACAAAAACACATGGTGTCCCGTCTATGGCGGTAATACCAGACGTTCTAAGACAGATTCAAAATGAATACGGTCCAGAACCTGCCTTGAATCTACTTCCTAAAGAAAAACATTCTCAGTCCAGAGGAAGATCTCCCCAACGGGGAGGTAGGTCTCCCAAAGGGAGCCCTCTGAAAAAAGATATAACCTTGGAAATAGGGATAACTTAAGAAAACCTGATAGATATCAAGATACTGATACTCGTTCCTCTCGTACCTTTCAGACTTCCTCACAGAAATCCGAGAGGAGAGGACGATCTCAACAAAAAGAGGAACGCGTGAAGTCTAAAGAAGAACAGCACGTTCCAAAAAATAAGAAAACTCAATTCACCAAAAAGAAGGTAGCAAGCATAAAGATCAGACATGCCGAGGATCTTGAGGACACAACTCAAGAACGGGGAGTGGGATCAGACAATGCTAGACAGCGCAGCAGAAGTAATCATAGTTCGCAAGATCCTGATGGATGATCTGGAGACAGTGGACTTGAATGAAAGCATTCAGGTTGAAACTGCCGACAACAGGGTTAGTGTACCCCACAAGTTATATGAAGTAACACTCCGGTTGGAGGGGGAAATAACTAGAAAAATAAAAGCTCTCTTTTGGGATAAGCTTTCAAAGGGTTATGACATACTTCTAGCTGAACATGACTGGCCACCTGAATTTGTCAGGGAGTGCCCACATGGTGAAGAGATAAATATGCCAGCCTACTCAAATCATATTCCTATCCATAAAAAATATACATATGCAAGAAAATGGGCAGTAGCTCAGGCTCCAGCATTATATAAAATCATGTGGGATGGGATGAGGACTCTCCTCACCATAAAATCCAGTAAAAAAATCAACCCCCTGCACAAAGGCAGTATCCAGTTAGGCAAGAAGCTAAAAAACAAGTCAGGGAAATTTTAAATCAACTTGAATACCAAGGGGTGATTGAAACATGCACCTCGCCAATGAACAATCCTTTGTTTCCTGTCTCCAAACCAGACAATTCATATTGTCTAGTTTTGGATTACAGACATCTGAACTCCTGTTGCAAAACGTTTGCAGTACAAAACTCACACAGTGCAGCAATGTTGAAAAACATTGTGCGGAAAAAATATAAAATCACATTAGATATTTCAAATGGGGTTTTCTGTCAAAACATTGCACCTGAAAGCAGGCATTTGACCTCTTTCTCAATAATGGGGACACAAAGACACTTCTGTCGTCTCCCCTAAAGATTCAAAAATAGTCCAGGGTTATTTTCAGCAAGAGTAACAGAATTATTACAAATGTACGATGATGAGGCATTATGCTATGTCGATGACATCTATCTTACAGACGATGATATGGAGGTGCACTTGAAAAGAGTGAACACCATAATACTTGAGTTCGCTTCTGAAGGGTACAAATTCAATTTTAAGAAATCAAGAATTGCCCACCTCAACGTCCTATTCTTAGGATACGAGTTATCAAGTGAAGGAAAAAGCCTGGCAGCAAACTTTCTAGAGAAATGTGCGCTGCTCCAACCTCCAAAGACGCTGAAAACTTACAGTCGATTCTAGGTTTCCTGAATTTCGAAGGAACTTACGTTCTAAAATACGCAAAAAGGGTTAAACCTCTCTACGAACTAATTAAACATGATTTCAAATCAACTAATTGGACTCAAAAACGCACAGAAATTTTGCGTTCAGTGCAAACAGACATGTTAGCAAAAACACAGTTAGAAACACGCGACAATACACGCAATCATGTGATCCGAATCATCCCAAGGAGTTGCGGATTCACGTACCTGACTTTAAATGAAGGTGAAAAAGTACCAATAGCATACAAATCACACTTGTACACACAAGCTGAAATAAAATTCACTTCTACAGAAAAAATTCTGACAGCGGTTCAAACTGCAGTAGCAAAAGAGAGAGCTCTCGCGCATGGTAAACACATAATGATCGTTACACCTGTACCTGCCTTAGAGGCAGTGACAAAAGCAAGCATTCCCAATGCTAAGGCTTTACATCCAAGATGGATACAATGGGTTAACTCTCTTGCTGCAACAGACGTTGAATACGTGTTTGACCCCTACTTAAAAACACAAGAATTCCTACAATACGAGTATGAATGTCCTCTGCCGACCGAGATTCTGCCTCTAGAACATTACGGATGTATAATATATACAGACAGATCAGCACAGCCCACAGTTGGGGGTAAACAAGCCTATAGGGCTGCGTGCGCGATTGTTAAAGGTCGCTGGCGCGAAGGTAAATTTCGACCTACGGTCACTAAAACTCAATCACTCGGAGACTGTTCAGCTCAGTGAGCTGAACTACAGGCTTTCAAGATGGCGCAGGAAAATACCGATAGCAAATTCCCCACACTTATATTGTGCGATTTGTAGTTTTGCGTCGAATCTTACAACGAGCACTTGCAGAGCTGGGTTCAAAACGGTTAAAAAAATTCAAAAGGTGGTACAATTAAGCATAGATTGCTTTGGAAACAAGTAGTACACAAAGCATGTTTGGGAGAGGGTCTGAGACATCGAGGAATCTTAGAATCTTTAATAAAATTAGAGGAGGTGTACTGGTGGCAGGGAATGAGCATCGAAGTTTACAAATTCGGAATTAGCTGTGACACCTGCTTCAAAGAACATAGCTTAAAAAAACCACCAAGTACCTGACTACAGTATAGCCAGCCCAGTTCAGATACCCTTGTTAGACAGCATTAGACTATCTACACACAGATTTCGCCATAGACAACTGCGGTCCCACAACTACTAGGACAAGATTTATTTGGCTGTGGCCCCAGCGCTCGGCTGACGCCAGAACTTTTATAAAGGATTTGCGAGTCTTTATCGGCATATACGCAATCGGCACGCTACACTCTGACCAGGGTCCTGCGTTTAGCTCTCGAGCTTACAAGGAGGCCATGGCTAGCTTGGGCCTTGCATTGCGGTACTCTAGTCCCTTCCTTCCTGAGGGTAATGCGGTAGTGGAAAGAAAAAAATGTGACATAAAGCAATCCATAACAGCTAAGGTATTAGGTTTGGGTGATGGGTGGGTCAAACATCTAATAAGTGTCCAACGTAGTATTAACAATCTGGCAAGAAATTCTCTGGGGGGAATCACTCCATATGAATTACTGTTTGGTACTAGAATGATAATCGAAGACCTTGATTGTCAAACTTCAGTGGTAGAACAAAAAGCCTTTGATGTCAAAGATCGTTTGGCTGTCTTACAGGACTTAAATGAAACAAGAAGTCTGAGTAATACGATACAGAAGCCAACAACCACTGAAGAAAAACCACCTGTCCCAGCAAGACCCATCTGGATTCCAAAGATTGGGGATCTAGTCAGGGAAAAGATCGCGGTAAAGAAGGAATTTGGGCCTTCTTACAGAAAAGCAGTACCTGTCTTGGCAATCCAAGGAACAAGATCAGTAGTATTACCGCCCCTTGCTGGTAAAAGGGAGAACAGAGTTGTGTCCATCGACCTGGTCAAACCACAATCATGTGGCCAATAATAAGTAGTAGGCCTAGTCGACTCCCGAAAAGTAGGAGAAGACC
This sequence comes from Lissotriton helveticus, assembly GCF_964261635.1. Classification (NCBI taxonomy): domain Eukaryota; kingdom Metazoa; phylum Chordata; class Amphibia; order Caudata; family Salamandridae; genus Lissotriton; species Lissotriton helveticus. The sequence continues at coordinate 508,702 of NW_027612015.1, forward strand.
AAATCTCGCTACTATCCAAGAGGTTCAAACTGAAAGACGTATCACCTTTGATAAACAGTAAGAAAAGAAGGACTATGCAACAATACCATGGAACATGTACCTCTTGAGACCCAAATAACAGTTTGTCAAGAAACACCTGTCTACAATGATGTAGCCTCTGACTATACAAATATGACAAAGGAAGAAGCAACCGCAAAGATTAATAAAAATCCTGATGCAATTCCAACAATTGACAGAACTGCCTCTGGCTATTTCATAAACCTTGATACATCTTCTGAGGATCCCAGTGAACCTGAAGATAAGCCAGTAAATAAAACTTTCAAAGAAAAAATAACAGAACTATTTCATCAACTTGAAAAAACATATCTGGTTTCACCATGGATTGAATTTTGGATTGTGTAAGGTGTACTGTTCCTCCTGCTCTGGCTCATTCTGGTTTTAAGCTTGGGGAGGATGATAGATGGAAAATACAGTACAATGGACACAGCAAGTAAGAAAGCCAGCTTGATCCTGAAACCTCACAAGTCAACTCATAATGAAAGAAGAGGCCTGTCATCAGTAAACATCACAGCCATTCCTATACCTGGGGGTATAGCATGAGACAGAACTGATTATGACATCTATGGCCCGGTGGAGCTGTTAAAGATTCCACACCAGTTTAAGGTTTCTTTAAGTGACTTTGTTTCATCCAGCACATTTTCAGATGATTGGGACTTTGAAACTGTTAAAAATATGATGACAGATTTAGAAATGTCAGAAATATTTACATAACATGAATACCTAGAAGGTTCAACAGATTATGAACAAATGTATAGTTTTAATCACTATGGTCACCATTATTTGCATAAATCTGCAATCCCGAGAAATGTTTTTACTTACAATCAATGGGAACATTGTCCAACGCCGCCAAAGGGCAGCTCGAAAACATTTTATGAAAAATTTGCATATTTCACAGGGTTTAATGTTACAAATCCAGAAACGTTTTATTTTAAATGTATAAATAAGACCGGAATGAAAACAATGTTGACCAACACTAAACAAATTTATTCTGCAAACTTTTATGCTCAACTGTCTACATTAGGTTTTGACTTCTGGAAAGACAACATTGAGACAAAAACTGTCTGGGGCACAAAAGATTGGCAGGTGCAAGGTTTAGAAGCCCTGTTCAGAGCCTGCATTATACCAGAACAAATAATGTTTTTAAATGACAGTTCAACAAACTTCTTGTATTGGCCGAGCTAAGATAAAGATTTAAATAAACCATCTATACCAAATCCTGCACCGGACAGTAATAACACTTCGGATGAGGAGGTAGACGTACTATATATTTTAAAACAAAACAGAACTAATCCTGATTGGAAAAAATGGTTAATCTCGCCAACAGACACAAATACCTGTCAAGATAGATTCCTGAACAGAACACAAGGGTTCACAGTGAATAGGCCAGATCCAAGATACTCCCAGAGAAAACATCCAGGGATAGTAACTACTTATAGTGTAGGAAAGCTATGCCTCGAATGGCTACAGAAATCTACACTACCAGAAATGAAACAATACTTATCTTACAGAATGCAATGATTTGCGAGATTTCTTAATGGGGCCTCGCAAACCATGGCAAAAACGTTTCATATAGGCCGGTATATACGCTGCGTACAACACAGCATGGAAAATAACGCAAATTGAAACTGCAGAAAGAGTACGAGAAATTGATCGTATTAATTTAGAGAAATCTCTCTCTGTAGTGGACAATGGGTTAACGACTCTGTCCTCCAGAATATATTCTTTGGCCAGCATTGTATCCTCTGCAATTGACATAATAGAGCAGGACTTACTAATGTTACAACATGGCCAGTCTCAATTACGTTCTATAATGCTGCTAGGCTGGGCGTTACAAAATCTCCGTTCAGGCTACGTGCCATGGCGTTTAATCAACACCACGTCATTGTTTTCTGTATTTAACCTTTCAGATAGACAAATCTCATTGGCACAAAAAGGAGCAGACAATACGGTGATGAGCAATGAAAAACTGGAAAGATTACCATTGACAGTTTCTGAGAAGCATGTCATTGAATGGATAATACATGGCACCATCACGAGACAAGTGAGGATTTTCCAATTTCAGTATTGTCTACAGCATATACCAGCGGGCCTGTATGAAAGGTTGGGTAACGAATACATTAAGTCGACATGGACCTTACCATACACACACAAATGTTGGAATGTGGGAAAGGAGGTATTCCTTAGTGGTATAAATTGAAGAACTCACTAAGTGGTACACTTTTGTGCCAAGGTAGTAATATACACGGAGCCTGTGACGGTTCTGCAAATAACCTTTCATGCCACCTGCACGGTACTCCCTCCACAGTGATAGAACCAATTTTCAGGCAGCTATCCAATGGCAGTTATGTTATGCTGAATGATCACAGCTATTGTGGCATGTTGCCAGGAAAGGCGTATCTTGTCAATGTCTCGTCCATGGTCACTTGCTGTATGCAAGTATTGTATCCAACACAAAATACAGACAGGGGGACAGCAATATGGCCTTCACTGAATATCTCTTCTATACGAATTGATACTTTAAGCAGAATAAAAGACATTCTTTTACAAACAAATGTGCCACTGACCTCGTCTAAAGAAACGTATGATCTGCAAGTTGCAAGGTCTTCTGCGGAGATACATGCATTATTATCAACAAACTGCCCAGTACATTTCACAGAAATGTTAAGTCAAATCTTAAATATGTTTGATACCAGTGGCATCGCACATGTATTCAAGATGATTTTTTTAGGACTGTTAACACTATTTGAAGCAGTCCTCGGCATTTTTCCATATTTCATGCACTCTGTGTTCGATGGCCTGCCTCTCATCCATCTTGGGACTAGTAGCAGGAATTCTATTTGTATTCCTTCTGCTCCGATATGGCTAGTCCAGTCACCAGTGATACCCAGACTACAATGAAAGGAGCCCTCCTTGCCATGAGGTATCATGAGAGAATTTAACAGATTCTTGGCTTGGCTCGTTTAAGAGATCTGAACACGACCTGGTTTCTATAGTTCAGACCAATCTATCAAGATTGCATCTTACCTGTTCTACGATGTCTGCTTTGAGGAGAGGAATGCGTGTTGGACATGTGTTTTACACTTCCATCAGTCCTGCCATCGGATGTTGACGCTTTGCTAGGTCCGGTAACGACTCATGCATCGTGTTGCCCCCAACGGCAGCCAATTCTGATGACGGTATTCATTGAGATCTCACCGGCAAGTTAAGCATGGGCGCAAAATCCGTTCCGCTCGCGGATTTTTCGGATTTTCGGTAAGTCCGCAATCCGCGAACTCTCGCGGATGTGGCGAAAATACGCAAATCCGCGCGCGGCGGATTTTTTGCTTGTGTTCGCACTGCTCGCGGGCCGCGGCGCGAGCAGCAACAATCTCGCACTCCCGAAATTACAAAAATTACAATTGGGGAGGGGTGAAGGAAGGGACCCAGTCTCCAACTTCCTCTTCCTGTCCAGCAAGCTCCTCCCATTGCTTAGTCCATTTCCTGGCCACTTTGAATTCGATCTTGACTGGGAAGGATTACTTTTTGTGGATGCTGCTGGAGATTTGGCTTTGAGGCCTTTTGGATTACTTTTTGATTAGAAATTTGATTTACAAGTAAGTTGATAAGTTGATGTTGTTTGTTTGTGGTGATTTTTGTGTGTGTTTTTTGACTTTTTGGGGTGGGTTTGGGGGCTGGCTATGTGTGGGAGGCCATTTTGAGGCATGGTCCTGCAGGTCCTGGCCATGTGGATGGGGTCAATCGGCCATTTTGAAGTCAGGCAGTGTGTTTTGTGCCCTATGCCCACCCAGTCTGCTCTGATTCCTTTCATTATGCCCAGGGGGCCTCTAACTTACCCGAAAATCGGATTTTTAAAAAAATGTTTGCCTGTGTTCGCACTGCTCGCGTCCCGCGCAGCAACAATCTCGCACTCGCGAAATTGTAAAAATTACAATTCTGCACATGAATTGAAAACTACCAGGCTTAGTTATGGGTGCATGCATGATACAACTGTTTTCTTTAATTTTAACATTATTCTGGCCAGGGCATGGATGGCATTGGATTGTCGTGATTTTTGTGTGTTTTACGACTTTTTGGGGTGGTGTTGGGGGCTTGCTATGTGGGTGGGGGCCAGTTTATTGCCTGGTCCCGTGTGGGTGGGGGTTTAGGGGCCATTTTTAAGCCAGTTTGTGTGCTTTGTGCCATAGGCCTGCACCCAGTGTGCTGTGATTTTATCATGCCCAGGGGGCCCAGAATCCGTCTGTTCGCGGATTTTGCTGGTTATTCGCCACGTTCGCGTCGTGAAGCAACAATCTCGCACTCGCGAAATTGCAAAAATTGCAATTTCGCACCAGAAAACCACCAGCAGGCAGCATAAACCTTCTGAAACTTGATGGATGGCATTGGATTGTGGTGATTTGATTGGTGTTGTGTTTTTTGACTTTTTGGAGTAGGGGTTGGGGGCTGGCTATGTTGGTGGGGGCCATTTTGAGGCATGGTCCTGGCCATGTGGATGGGGGTTAAGTGGCCATTTTGAAGGCAGGCAGTGAGCTTTGTGCCATAGGCCTGCACCCATTTTGCCTTGCTTTCACCCATTTAGCCCAGGGGGAGTCAGTGGTACATGAAACTATAACCCTCTCTGTGTGTGCTCTCTTGGAGCAATGTTAAATTCCTGTTTCCCAAAAATTTAGCAAATCCTAATTTTGAAATTTCCATATTGTGTGGTGTGCATGTGTGTATTCATAAATGCCTACTTGCAAACTATTTATTGAAGCGCTACATATGCAACATATATTTACTGATGTTCCTCTGTCTTCGTTTGCTTTTAGGTGCACAAAGTCAATAACTCCGCATCATCGTTGAGCATCAGTGCCAGGAAGAAGTCCTGCTGCGGCCTGTTGTTCCGACATCTGAAGAAGATGGCTCCAAAAAGAGGTGCCCGTAGCTCCTCTTGCAAGAAAAATGTCTCTACTAAGGAGAAGAAGAAGCAAGTGGCACCACTTACCAAGGAGACTGGTGGCTCGACCACTACATTTTGGGGGAAAAAAAAAAGGCCCACCATGAGTGCTGCACAGGTAGCCTGTTTAGTAGTTCAATCACCAATGACCAGTGATGTTGGCTCATCGCAAGAAAGTAGCAGCACACCATCAACACAGGTTGTAACTCATCTCACAAGTACTATTCAACAACCAAAGCCGCAACAACAACTGCATGGGCTACTAGTACAAGCACAAGTACATGCGCAAGGAGCTGTCCGAGAAGGAGCTGTCCGAGAAGGAGCTGTCCGAGAAGGAGCTGGCCGAGAAGGAGAAGGCCGAGAAGGAGAAGGCCGAGAAGGAGAAGGCCGAGAAGGAGAAAGCCAAGAAGGAGAAGGCCGAGAAGGAGAGGTCCATGGAGAGTTGCAAGTAGAGGTCAGTGAAGAGGCCCATGTAGCGGCGCATGGAGCGGTGCAAGTGCCCACAATGGTTGTTCTTCCAGAAGTAGGGGCACAGGAGGAAATTGACTTTGGAGCCGGGGTATCATGTCAGGAAGACGAAGGCATTCCTCCTGATGATTCATTTTCTCCCAGCTCCCCACCAAGGAAAAGATCAAGGAGTGTGTGTAGAAGTTCCTCTTCAAGCCCCGCTCCATCAGATGATGATCTGGATCTAGATTGGCAACCATCTCTGACGTCTGAGAGGGAGACACACCATGAGCAGCGAAAGGTATCAAATGTTAAAAGGAAGGGCCCCGGAAAGCTCATACTTATGGATCCGAACGTCGGACTTGATGAAGTGGTGCATTCTGATGTTGTTGAACAGGATGACAGCAATGACCTAGTCATCACACACGTCATTCCAGCCACACCGGCCATGCAGCAGACAGACATTTATACCCTATCCCGACGTCATGCTGAGCGTGACCCTGGCGACGTGGCACTGGTAGCACCACCAACACAGTCAAGTAGTACAACAAGTTCAACAAAACCTACAGCTCCCATATTTTCTCCCCAGAGGGGGACTCCATCCAGCTCGACTCCCTCAAGTAGGGTTGCAGCAATAATTGCACAACCCAGTAGATGTCTGCAAGGCTCATCCACCACTGCTTCATCTGGCATTGGCAGTATCATCTCGTGCGGCAAAACCAGAAGTTTCCAGTCCCCAGTTTGGAACTTTTTTAGTGTCCATGCAAAGTATGATAACATAGCCGTTTGTTGCATTTGTAAGACTAGAGTTAGCCGTGGTAAGACTGGTACCAACTATGGAACCGGAGGCCAGATAGGTCATCTTCAAAGAAGGCACGCTATCGAATGGTTTGGGCACCTAGCAAACATCAAGGGAAAGCAATCCCAAAGGGCAAGTGGCCAAAATATACCCATATTAGGTGTTTCATCTGAAGATGACGGGGAAGTAGAAGAAGCGTCAGACATTTGTCCGGTTGCACCCAGTACCCCTGGCAGCACCACACCCTCCGGAACACATAGGAGGCACACTGAGAGTCTGGGAGACACACCAATGCGGAAAAATGTCAACACTGAGCAGAAGTGGGTCGAAGAAGGCATCAGCATCATCCAGTAAATTTGTCCAGCGCACCATTTCAGCCATGTTCTCCTCAGATGTGCAATTTCAACGCAACCACCCAATTGTACGCCTGTATAACACTAAGCTGGCTAAAATGCTAGCGGTGGACCTTCTCCCTTTTTCGTTTGTCGAAAATGTGGGTTTTCTTGAACTCGTGGCAACACTGGCCCCTAAATGGAAGGTTCCTAGCCGGTTCTATTTTGCCAGGGTTGCTGTTCCAGCACTACATAAAGAGGTGCTTGAGTTGGTTGGGGCAGCTTTGCAGAAGAGTGCTGTTCACACTATACACCTGACAACAGACATGTGGACCAGTTGCCAAGCCCTTGATTACATGTGCATCACTGCACACTGGGTCTCTTTTTCAGGGGTTGCAAAACAGATAAATGCAGGTGGTGACTTGGCTGAGATTTTTAAGGGTGCTCGTAAACATGCAACATTAGCCATGTTTGGCATGGAGAAAAGTCATACTGCAGTCAACATTTTGGATGACTTTAACAAAAAGGTCTTGCAATGGCTGCCCCCAAGAAATTGCAAGGTTGGTTATGTTTCAACTGATAATGGCAGCAATGTAGTTAGGGCCATGGAGGACGGTTACTATTTCAGAGTGCCGTGTTTGGCGCACTGTATGAACCTTGTCGTGCAAAAGTTCTTGAAAAAAGAACTTGCAGTCGACCAAATACTGACCATCTGCAGAAGAATATGCACACACTTCAACCATTCTTTTAAGGCCCGGAAGGAGCTGAGGCGCCAGCAAAATGTACGTAGAATGCCAGTGAAAGCACTTATCCAGGAGGTGGCAACACGTTGGAACTCAACCTTCTACATGCTTGAGCGTCTGCATGAGCTGTTTCCAGTAGTCAATGAGTATTTCTACAACCTGGGTGGTGATACGACAGAAATGATGCTAGCGGTGGAGCAATGGCAGCTAGTTAAAAGCCTGACAGACATGCTTCGTCCTTTTGAGGTCTTCACGCGTGACGTCAGCAGGGAGGACTGTTCTTTGAGCAAAGCTATCCCATTGTTGCTGAAGCTCGAGCACCAAGTCAAGGTGGTGTCTTCAGAATTAAAAGATGCTGGAAAGAATGAAGCATATGAGTTGGCGCAGAGATTATTACATCGCCTAGTTAGCAATAAACGGCTTGTAAATATCAAGAAACAACAGCACTACATTTGTGCTACTATTCTGGATCCACGTTACAAAAAGCCATTGTTTGGCAAAGTAATAATTCCTTTTGAAACATCAAATGTTACAGAGTACAAAGGTTGGCTAGCTCAGTCAGCCATTCGTTTTGAAAGAGAGCGGAAGGAAACTGTAGGAGAACTTGAAGACAGTACTACTAGTGAATCAGCAGGCCATCAGGCGTCCCAAAAAAACACTTCTGCATCTGTGCCTGTGGCTGAAGTGAGAGACTTTTCCTCTGAGCCGTTAACCACACCAGCAACCGTATCATCTGCACCAGGCCCAGGCGATATGTCTGAAGCGGATTGGCTAAGTGAGCTAGGGTTTCCTTGTCCCAGAAAGGACACAGAAGTGCAAAGTACAGGAATCCGGGAGAACATTGTTTCTATGGTGCAGGCCTATCTGGATGACTCCACAGCGGTCAATATTACTGAGGACCCATTGGCGTATTGGCATGGGAAAAGAAACATATGGCGAGAGCTCACCAACCTGGCTATCAATTATTTGTCTTGCCCACTCGCAAGCGTGTCTTCAGAACGTGTTTTTAGTTCTGCTGGTGGCATTGTGACTTGCAAAAGGTCCCGCCTCTTGCCCGCAAATGTGGAGCGGCTCACCATGATAAAGATGAACCAGCACTTCATACCACCAGATTACAAAGTACGAGAATGCACGCAGGAAGAAGAGGACACCGACCTACCTGAGGAAAGTTCTCCTCAGTTACCAGAAGTACTACCGACTGAATTTGCAGAGTATGAGGACGAGTTCTGCTTCCCTGACAGCGAGTTCTGAAAATGAGTCAATAATTAATTAACTTTAACATTAGTCCTTATTCACTTTTATTCCTGTGTGTCTGTCTTTCTTTTTTTAGCAAGTGCTTGATCACATTCACAACAAAACTGTAATCACCCCATCACAAGCAACAACAAGCCCATCAGCAGAACTGTCTTGATTTTGATGCCGCAGCATTCCTCATGTTCACAACAGTTAGTTGACAAGAACTCAGTCCTGGTTGTCTATCCTCCTCCTCCAGACTCACCTTATCCATTTCCCGTAATGCTGATGCCTGGAATCTGCACAATGAAGAAACTTACGTTGACGAGTCCCCTAAAGAGGGACTGGAAGTAGTGAGTCCTCATTTAAATACATTTTGCTAAGTGTGACTTTTTTTCCCCCGATTTGCTTTTTGGCTGTTTGGGGGGTGTCAAACTTGTTTGCGCTTGGGTTTACGGGTCTTGGCTGGGCCATTGCTGGCAAGGTCTATTAAGGGATGAAATTGGTTAGGCATTTACTTTGGAAAACATTTGGCCAATTACACGTGAACGTTTAGGCGTTATTATTGCTCGCTTGCCTGTCTTAGGGGTGCTGTCTGTGGGGCTTCTAGGATTTTGGGGTCTGTGAGCACCGCAGCCATATTTCTAATGTTGATTGCTTTTGTTTTGCAGAAAATCCACGCCGGGAAACTCCAGTTGGGGCCCTGCTGCAGAACGCCTTAGGACACTGTGAATTCCAGGTGGAGCCAGCCCTCAAACACAAATTACAGGTAAGATAAGCGTTTGGATGGGAGGTAGTATAATGGAGTATTCGGAGAGGCGAGAGAGTGACAGTGGCACTAGTAGTAAAGTCCTAGGGCTCTTGAATTAACAAACTCTGTGACAGGCATTTACTTTAGAAAACATTTGGCCTATTACACGTGAACGTTTAGGCGTTATTATTGCTCGCTTGCCTGTCTTAGGGGTGCTGTCTGTGGGGCTTCTAGGATTTTGGGGTCTGTGAGCACCGCAGCCATATTTCTAATGTTGATTGCTTTTGTTTTGCAGAAAATCCACGCCGGGAAACTCCAGTTGGGGCCCTGCTGCAGAACGCCTTAGGACACTGTGAATTCCAGGTGGAGCCAGCCCTCAAACACAAATTACAGGTAAGATAAGCGTTTGGATGGGAGGTAGTATAATGGAGTATTCGGAGAGGCGAGAGAGTGACAGTGGTACTAGTAGTAAAGTCCTAGGGCTCTTGAATTAACAAACTCTGTGACAGGCATTTACTTTAGAAAACATTTGGCCTACTACACGTCAACCAACACGATGACAGTGTTCAGTTAAATGAACTTACTGCAAAACCACCACCCACCAAGCTCAAAAGTAGTAAAAAAACAGATATGCTCAGATAAAGTTTGAAAAAGTATATTTTTATATCCCTAACAAAATAATCTCCCGCAAGACCCTCCCTAACCCCAACAAATAAATAGTCATTCAAAAGTCCCCAAAAACCCCAACTCCCAATTCCCACCCCCCAAAAGTCTCTAAAAAAGGGGCAAGGGACACTCTAGGGATGCACAGTGTTGAGTTTGGCCTCCAGGGCATCATGCCTTAGGGCCAGGGCATCGTACTTCTCCTGGAGGGTGGCGTGATCTAAACGGAGGCCCTCCACCACATTCTGATAGTCTTTCCATTTCTGGACCCCCGCCTCTAGGTCGGTCACTCTGCGGAGTGCTCGGCGCAAGCGAGCCTTTACACTGCTGTGAGGTGCAGCCTTTGCTGCTTGGCGGTGGCGTCTGCCAGCACGGCTCCGTTTGGCTGGAGCACTGCGCTTACCGGCAGAACGTGGGGTCACGGAGGAGGATGCAGATGTTGATGAACTGGACTGCGTGTCGTCCCCCTCCAATTCCACCAGCCGCCGATATTGGGCAACAGTTGCTTCCAGCCTCCGTTGCCGGGCCAGTACAGCCAGCATACTCCTCGTCGGTTTTGAGGTTTTAGTATTACCAACTATATGAAGAAAGAAAGACATAATATGTAACCAATGCTCTTTAAGAATATGATTAACACAAAATAATTCAGCAGGAAGTTGTGTCACAGTACAACTAGCAACTAGCCAGCGCAGTACAAAACTATTCAGGCCAGTATCATGGGCGTCCGCAGGGAGGGGCAAGGGGGGGCGCTTGAATCACCATTTCCCTTCCCACAACTCACTTGTATCCTTGGTTTGATGCTCTTTCATATGAAAGAGATCTGGCAGAAGCCCAGGCGATATGTCTGTTTCCCTCTCTCTCTCTCTCTCTCTGTCTCCCTCTTTATGTCTCCCTCTACCTCGCTGTCTCTCTCTCTCTGTCTCCCTCCCTCACCCTCCCTCTGGCTCCCTCCCTCTCTCTCTCTCCTTCTGTCTTCCTCTCTCTCTGTCTCTGCCTCTATCTGTCTGTCGGTCCCAGCCTGCTGTAATTACCATATTGTAATTTGTCACTGGGCCACCACTGGATACACATCATATCCTATCTAAGAGTCAGATAGTACCATGATCCAGCTTACCTGTACTCGCCACCGCCACTGTCTCCTTCCTCACAGTCTGTACTTCTTGGTCCGACTCCTCTTGCGCCGCCTCCTCCCCAGAGTGATCCTTGGACTCAGAGTCAATGATCACCACCACATCCGAGCTGGCCCCGCCACCAGATGTTCCACCTACAAAGTAGATTTAAGAATGTTAGATTACACCACTTACTAGTATTTGGTCTATGAATGAAGAAATGTGAAAACAGAAAAATTAATTGACTGTCTACTCTAGTCTAAAGTAAAAATGTCCCTCCTTCCAGGGAAGGCTGTTGTCTTGCTGCATTTTTTTGTCATAATTGATGAATGCTTGATTAATTTTAACACACACCATTTTTCTCTGAACAGACAGAAACTGGACTTCTAAGGACAAGAGCAACATCAACTTCAAACCAGGTGAAAGCTCGGCTCGACCACAAGAAATGTGTTCCATTACTCATCAACTCAGCACCAAGCACTTTTCCATTTCCAACTAACTTTATTTTAATATATGTGTTTACTTAAACTTTTAATAAAGCTTTTAAACTTGAATAGACTCTGTGGTTTTTGGTCCTCCAGACTAGAGTGACTGAGCAAAAGGTTTTGCAATTTTTGCAAGGAGGAGTCCGTGCCGCTGACACTACCAGGTTTATACAGTGTGCCAAACACGCCACTCTGAAATATTATTACTCTGGTCTTTGGTGTCCATAGTTCGGTTTGTGGAGAATTGTCCCTGCAACAGTAGTATTATTGATTTTGCTCCTATCTAAACACTATTTCGAAAAAATTAAATTAGGAACGCTTGGACAACAATAGGTCCTCTATATTTAAATGAAAACTTACTGGGGCCAGCAAAGGAGCACTCGCCGCCCTGGCCTGCATCCTCCTCCTTTGGAGCCACTGCATCCGTTTTTTCTGTCCGCTTGCCCCTGGGCGGACCTGACGTACAACATGAAAGAATGAACAGAAAACATTGATGATTGCTGCTTGCCGATGTCCTTGTCAACCAAATCAAACATTTAGAAAGAACAAGAACCAACTATTTCAGCCAAAAAGAGGGCTACAAAGGAAGGACTGCACCTGAGCCTCTACTCTAGGGGCAGATTTACAAGCCCCTTGCAGCTCTTTTGCTCCGTTCTTGCGTCACTTTTGTGACGCAGCGCCACAACAAGAGAGGCGCCATGGTGTGGCGTATATTAACAACGTGACGCATATGGGAGATGCATCCCATTCTAAAGCCCTGCGCCATAAGAGAGCGTTCCAGCGCAAGGGAGGGCGTTCCTGCGCAGGAACGCATGCTAAAAGTGGCTATGGGGAATATATAAAATTTCAATCAGTCATTTAGGACAATGATGCGTCACTGAAACCCTGCGCCTGCATGAAGCAGACTTACGGCTTGACGCAGCATTGCTGGAGCTGCGCCATCGTTGCAACGCAACTCCATCAATGAGCCGCCTTTACGGCACCGATGCGTAACGCTTCGGTGACGTTTTGGGACCATGGTGTGCCGCATTGTAAATACGGCGCACCATGGGTGGTGCTGGCGTGCCGCACACTTTGCAGGGATGCGCAGGTAATTGCTAATCTGACACTTAGGGGCATACTTACGAGTTCTGAGCTGGACACCTCCAGATGTGCACCAGAACAAATGCGTAACGCAAAACTAACCTTGCGTCACGGCAGATGCGCCGCAATTACAATGCGGCAAACCCTGGCGCAAGGGTAGGCAGATGCATGACGCATCTCGTGACGAAAGAGAGGCGCATCTCTAGAGTCGCGTCGCAGGCGCGATGCAACTATAGCAATGCTCAGGGCTGCCCAATACTCAACATACCGCATCAGTCCTTACGCCTGCTTCAAGCAAGCAGGCATAAAGAATTGACGTAGCAGCGTCGCGGAAGTGCCTGCGTTAAATCTTGTAGATTTCACGCAGGCACTTTTGCGAAGCGCACAGCTGCCTGACCGCCACCCCCCACCCCCCACCCCACCCCCCCCTGCGTGGGAACGCACCCATTGTGGCGCAGGCCCAGGCCTTAACGTGGCGCATCTCCTTAGATGCATCACGTTGTACATGACTCGCAGGGATGCGCCACGTTTACGTCGCTGTGCGTCAGGTAAGGCAGCGTAAACGTGGCACAAGGGGCTTGTAAATCTGCCCCTTTGTGTCTAGCATTACGCAGTTCTGTAAAATACACTCATACATTACTCAGCCCAATTAAATGAACACAAAATAGAAAACAAATAAGCAGTGGCACCGCCACAGAGAAGGAGAACAGTGCACCTGAAATGCACAGAAGATTTTGAAATATTAATTTACCTCTCTTATCAATGTAATCAGCAGCATTATTACTCTTTGTAAAAAAGTTAAAACAAACATGCAATATAACACACAGAGCAGGAGAAAAAACAGAGTAGTGAGTGATGAAAAAATTGCTACTACTACTCACCAAGCCCGGGGACCTCCACTCCCAGCACGTCTAGCAGGTCGCGCTCTCGGTCCAGGATATCGGTCCAGCGGTGGGTCACTTGATTGTAGGTGCGCTGGACCCCCGTGATCTTAAAAAGGGCCCGACACACCTGCCCCCACCGCTTCCGTCGCTCCTTGCTGTTGGTATAACCAGCAGCGATCCTGCCGCCTGCCGCGATGGTCCTGGGGAGACGCGCTGCACATAAAAAACGAGTGCGCCCACCTCCTCAGGGCTGAAGATCTCCCGGGGCACCACCATTTTCGCCCTCAAGCGGCCACACGGGAGCCGGGCACGGGCTGCGGCGCCCATCTTGGGCAGCTTGACAGCTGTCTTCACCATGTTCTGGGCAGGTGAAAAAGACAAAATGAAAAAGAATAAGAGTAGGGAAGAAGGAAATAAAAGTTTAAAAAAGTAGTTGAAAAGTAAACAAAAGTAGCCTAAAACACAAAAATATAGATCTAGAAAACTAGAGGGATAGAAAAAAAGTTAAATAGATCAAAAAAATATTAAAACAAGCAGAGGATGGCAGAGATATACAGAGGATAGAAACACCATGCCCAGACACATAGGAATGAATGAAAAACAAGATGGCGGCCCGAACATGTGTGTGTAAGTAAGTTTGCACGCGATTTCTCTCGCGAACTCGTGCGAACTTGCATTCGCAAGGCGCTCATTGCGCGAGATTACACATAGCGGGCGGAAACGGAAATACGTCACGCAAACAAAATGGCGGCGCCCATACTCAACCTTGGGGTAACTCGCACGAGTTCGCGTCTTCCACGGTCGAGTTCGCACGACGCCGCACCTCGCGAATAGGGCGAAATTACCGAAAAACGAGTTTTGCAAAAGCAAAACCAACGAGCAGGTGCAAAAGTTCGACCTCATCATTTGTAACCATTTACCTGTAGTACTTCCTGAAGGGGCCCTCCAGAATCCGGTTGCCTACTTGCAACTATTGTGTGACCCTGCTCTGACAGTCACAGAATAGTTACAAGTATGCCATTGCATCCTGATATTGCAACAAAAAGGAAAGGGAGCAGACAAGCAGGTGCCAGCCTTCATTAATGTCAGTTGGGGCAGGGCAGGTGTTGTTGTTTGCAAAACTTAGTGCAGGTGTACTTGGCTTTGCCACAATAATGTACACTCACTAGTCAATCAGAGGGTGCTGTGATGACACCGAGGGTGGCATGGGTGTGCCAGCCAGAGGGTGGCATGGGTGAACCAGAGTGCCAGTGTTGACAGAGGATGGCAGTGCTTTGCTTTGCCCCAATAATGTACACTGGTGAACCAGAGGGTGCTGTGATGACACAGAGGGTGACATGGGTGAGCCAGAGGGTGGCATGGGTGACCAAAGAGAGTGCCAGTGGTGACAGAGGGTGGCAGTGATGAAGAAACCCTTGCAAACAGGCTGGGCACGTAGAAACAACAAGTTCGCAAAACTGGCGACCCGACAAGTAAGTTCGCAATTTGCGAAATTGTACAAAACCCTCGCGAACTTGCAGAAACCCGTGCGAACACACACCCCAAAAAAAATATGCAAATCCGCGAGAGTTCGCGGATTTTGCGGATTTTCGCAATCCGCAAATACGCAAATCCGCAAATTCGCGGGAACGCACCCATTGTGGCGCAGGCCCAGGCCTTAACGTGGCGCATCTCCTTAGATGCATCACGTTGTACATGACTCGCAGGGATGCGCCACGTTTACGTCGCTGTGCGTCAGGTAAGGCAGCGTAAACGTGGCACAAGGGGCTTGTAAATCTGCCCCTTTGTGTCTAGCATTACGCAGTTCTGTAAAATACACTCATACATTACTCAGCCCAATTAAATGAACACAAAATAGAAAACAAATAAGCAGTGGCACCGCCACAGAGAAGGAGAACAGTGCACCTGAAATGCACAGAAGATTTTGAAATATTAATTTACCTCTCTTATCAATGTAATCAGCAGCATTATTACTCTTTGTAAAAAAGTTAAAACAAACATGCAATATAACACACAGAGCAGGAGAAAAAACAGAGTAATGAGTGATGAAAAAATTGCTACTACTACTCACCAAGCCCGGGGACCTCCACTCCCAGCACGTCTAGCAGGTCGCGCTCTCGGTCCAGGATATCGGTCCAGCGGTGGGTCACTTGATTGTAGGTGCGCTGGACCCCCGTGATCTTAAAAAGGGCCCGACACACCTGCCCCCACCGCTTCCGTCGCTCCTTGCTGTTGGTATAACCAGCAGCGATCCTGCCGCCTGCCGCGATGGTCCTGGGGAGACGGCGCTGCACATAAAAAACGAGTGCGCCCACCTCCTCAGGGCTGAAGATCTCCCGGGGCACCACCATTTCCGCCCTCAAGCGGCCACACGGGAGCCGGGCACGGGCTGCGGTGCCCATCTTGGGCAGCTTGACAGCTGTCTTCACCATGTTCTGGGCAGGTGAAAAAGACAAAATGAAAAAGAATAAGAGTAGGGAAGAAGGAAATAAAAGTTTAAAAAAGTAGTTGAAAAGTAAACAAAAGTAGCCTAAAACACAAAAATATAGATCTAGAAAACTAGAGGGATAGAAAAAAAGTTAAATAGATCAAAAAAATATTAAAACAAGCAAAGGATGGCAGAGATATACAGAGGATAGAAACACCATGCCCAGACACATAGGAATGAATGAAAAACAAGATGGCGGCCCGAACATGTGCGTGTAAGTAAGTTCGCACGCGATTTCTCTCGCGAACTCGTGCGAACTTGCATTCGCAAGGCGCTCATTGCGCGAGATTACACATAGCGGGCGGAAACGGAAATACATCACGCAAACAAAATGGCGGCGCCCATACTCAACCTTGGGGTAACTCGCACGAGTTCGCGTCTTCCACGGTCGAGTTCGCACGACGCCGCACCTCGCGAATAGGGCGAAATTACCGAAAAACGAGTTTTGCAAAAGCAAAACCAACGAGCAGGTGCAAAAGTTCGACCTCATCATTTGTAACCATTTACCTGTAGTACTTCCTGAAGGGGCCCTCCAGAATCCGGTTGCCTACTTGCAACTATTGTGTGACCCTGCTCTGAGAGTCACAGAATAGTTACAAGTATGCCATTGCATCCTGATATTGCAACAAAAAGGAAAGGGAGCAGACAAGCAGGTGCCAGCCTTCATTAATGTCAGTTGGGGCAGGGCAGGTGTTGTTGTTTGCAAAACTTAGTGCAGGTGTACTTGGCTTTGCCACAATAATGTACACTCACTAGTCAATCAGAGGGTGCTGTGATGACACCGAGGGTGGCATGGGTGTGCCAGCCAGAGGGTGGCATGGGTGAACCAGAGTGCCAGTGTTGACAGAGGATGGCAGTGCTTTGCTTTGCCCCAATAATGTACACTGGTAAACCAGAGGGTGCTGTGATGACACAGAGGGTGACATGGGTGAGCCAGAGGGTGGCATGGGTGACCAAAGAGAGTGCCAGTGGTGACAGAGGGTGGCAGTGATGAAGAAAGCCTTGCAAACAGGCTGGGCACGTAGAAACGCCAAGTTCGCAAAACTGGCGACCCGACAAGTAAGTTCGCAATTTGCGAAATTGTACAAAACCCTCGCGAACTTGCAGAAACCCGTGCGAACACACACCCCAAAAAAAATATGCAAATCCGCGAGAGTTCGCGGATTTTGCGGATTTTCGCAATCCGCAAATACGCAAATCCGCAAATTCGCGGATTGCGAATCCGCAAAATCCGCCCATGCTTACGGCAAGTATGACTGAGGGTGAGGTACGTGACATCACAGGCACACAGGTACCATCTACTTCAGACATTGCTAATGCTTCAAACGCTGACGGCGATGATGCACATTTGACCAGCTAACTGATGTGGTTCCACTTTCACCTACCACAGTAGACGGTTTTTTTGCCAGCCTAGACGATCTGATGTTTTCTCCTGACACTGAAAATAACTTTTGATTCATGCACACAGCGCTCCCTGAACTCTGAAATTCGGCCTTCGTTTTTCAAAAACAACCAATCTACCAATTGAACTTTTTCCAAAATAGAACTTTTGGCACAGAGTAATCTGCTTAAAGTAGAACTATTCTTAGAGAACAAGATTTCTTTTGAACTGCATGAATGACAATATTTGGCCTTGTCCTAAAAGTACAATAACGATTTAAATAATGATGATACGGGATGCTCGCGAATATTTTTTTCTTTCTGTAAACTTGAGAGACATTTCAGGAATATATTTTTGTATTTTATAAATGATAGAATGTATGCTCCCAGACTATGCTTCATGTCTATAGAGAATTGTTTGTTCATACTAGACTATGTTCATTACATTTCAATAAACCTTTTCAAATGCAAATTTATATATTGTATTTTGGGTGGGATTGTAAACACTAGCTTTAGATATTTTCAGTGCTTATACTTTTAGTTTAATTGAACTTAACATCGTGGAGTGGGAGTTGTAAATGAATCTAGGACCCTAGTGTAAATCTTCCCGATTGATGCCCTTATATAGGTATAGATCATCGATCCTTATATAGGCATAGAAATCATTACCATATTTAGACTGAGCCTATGCAGCCCAAATACGGCATGGCTACTTCCACTAAGTTTCAAGAATCAACAACGATTTCTTAGAAAAACCCGCCTTCAGCAGCTAGGGACATCCCCTTGCCTGAATACTAATTTATCTAGGAAATCATGGAGTTTTCGAAGACCTGAGTCTTTGATGACGCTATTAAGTCCAATCACACATCAAACTCGGCACCTTCAAAGTATAAATATGCCTAGATTTGCCCAGACAAACACAAGATGGTTTGGAGCAGATCTACTAACTACATGCCCGACGCCCTGCAGCAGCAAGTGCCGAAGGAAGCCGACCCTCCAGCAGATGCACTGAGAGACGTTGTCATTTCTCCTGCCGAGAAATCCAGCTCCAGTGTTTCCAGGCTACCCCTGCGGGTTGCTGGGAAATCGAGTCCTGAGAGAGAGATACAAGACCTCCTTCATTCTAAACCAAGGTACGGAACTGATTAGACCCTAAGAGAATTCTTGGACAGACTCTTGGCAGAGAGATACTAAACTTAAGCTACTCATCACTTACTTCTTCCCTTGTACTAGACTTAGGTTAGGTACACCGGGTAGGCGTATTTTAGAAGCACCAGTTGAGTACTTTTAGTCATCATTTTATCACTGTATACATACATATTTTATATGTTTTTATATGTTATGTTTTATGCAACTTATGGCTTAGAAACCATATCATACGTTTACAGTACTACTTTATAATACTTTTCGTATTATATGCCCTGTACTTTATAACCAGTATTACGATTGTAGCAGTACATTTCTTATGCTTGAGAAAGAAAACTGTTCAATAAATACTTTTATTCAAAACGCCTATCTCTCTATTTTATCAGCACTTCTGGTGAAACGGAGCATGCACGATTGACTGAGTAAAATAGCTATCTATTGTTTCCACGACTCTAGAGATTGATGTCTTATTCTTGGGAAACAAAGTTGTCATGTTTATGCAGTTGTCAGAAAGTAATCCCTTCTTGTGAATTCGAAAAAGTTTCTAGTGACCTCTGAGGTAGCTGGCACTCACAATTAAGTCTAATAGATTCGGTAAAGACCTGGTTGACCACAGTCCTACGTCTAAACTACAGGATTTATTATTACAATGCGCAGGGCCTATTGGGAATATAGGAACTACAGTACAAGTCAACTTACTCCTAAAGCCACACAAATCATCACATCGTGAACAAAGAGACTTGTGAACAGTAAACATCACAGCCGTTCCTATCCCAGATGGTATAGCTTTGGACAAAACAGAATATGACATTTTTGGCCCGTCGGAGCTGTTGAAGATTCCACACTTATTCAAGATTTCAATGAGTGACTTTGTTTCATCAAGTACCTTTTCTGATGATTGGGACTTTGAGACTGTTAATAATATGATGCCAGATTTAGAAATGTCTGCAGTATTTACAAATCATGAATATTTAAAAGGTTCTTCAGACTATGAACAAATGTATTGTTATAACCATTATGGTCATCATTTCTTGCACAAATCTGCAAGTCCTAGAAATGTATTAATATATAACCAATGGGAACATTGTCCTTCGCCACCAAAGGGTAGCTCAAAAACATTTGCTATGAAATTTCCAAACTTTTCAGGGTTCAACGTATCTAATCCATAATAATTTTGCTTTAGAAATGTAAACAAAACAGGAATGAAAAGTATGTTAACGAATACCAAACAGATTTATTCTGCAGCCTTTTATGCCCAACTATCTAGACTAGGTTTCAACTTTTGGAAAGAACATTGAGACAAAAACTGTCTGGGGTACAAACGATTGGCAGGTACAGGGTGTAGAAGCTATGTTTAGAGACTGTATCATCCCTGAGCAACTTATGTTTTCTAATGACACAGTCCAACAGACGTCTTGCCTTGGGTTAGCCAAGATCAAAGACATGAACAATCCGTCCATACCTACACCTACACCTGCGAGTGATGGGACTTCTCAGGGGGAAGGTCGACGTACATACTATTTTACATCACAACAGAACAGATACAGATTGGAATAAATGGTTAATCTGGCCCAATGACACAAACAACTGTCAAGATAGATTCCTGAACAAAACACATAGTTTCACATTCAATAGGCCAGACCCGAGATATGCTCAAAGACAGCATCCTTCAATAGTAACAACATAAAGTGTAGGGAAGCTCTGCCTTGATTGGCTAAAAAGATCTACACTTAAGTATGTAAAGCAACACTTATCTTTACTTAAAGATGGCGCAGACCTTAGGGAATTCATGTTAGGACCAAGAAAACCATGTCAAAAACGTTTCCTATATGCCGGTATATATGCTCCATATAACGAAATATGGAAGATTACGCTAGCAGAGACTGCAGAACGAATATGAGAAATTGATTGTATTAATTTAGAGCAAACTCTCTTTATCGTTGACAATCGGTTAACAACTTTTGTCATCCAGGATAAATTCATTGGACAGCATAGTGTCTTCTGCCATAGACATCATGGAACAAGACTTGGTCATGTTGCAACATGGTCAGTCTCAGCTACGTTCTATCATGCTATTAGGCTTGACGTTTCAAAACCTTCATTCAGGCTATGTGCTTTGGCGTTTAATCAATACCACGTCACTGTTTTCAGAATTCAATCTCACTGATATATAGTTCAAACTGGCACAGAGGGGAGCAGACTATAGTGTGCTGAGCATTGAAAAACTGGAAAGATTGCCATTCACGGTAGCAGAAAAAACAGCTATACATGGAACAATCACTCTGCCTGTTACAATTTTCTATTTTCAGTATTGCCTAAAATACATACCAGCAGGCACATATGAAAGGTTGGGTGAAGAATACATCAAGACATACTGGGATTTACCATAGACACACAGATGTTGGAGTAGGGGATGTGAAGTGTTTCTTAGCGGTTTAAACTGTGAAAACGCACTGAGCAGTTCTCTCCTTTGTCAGGGTATTAATTTACACGGGGCCTGCGATGGTTCCTCTAACAACTTATCCTGTCACCTGCAAGGGTCACCAGCTTCAGTGATTGATCACATTTTTGGACAACTTTCGAATGGGAGTTACCCCATGTTGAACAATCACAGCTACTGTGGCATGTTGCCAGGTATACCATATCTAGTAACTGTGTCATCCAGGGTCACTTGCTGTATGCAAGTATTGTTTCCAAAAACCAAGACAGCCAGGGAGTCGCCACTTTTGCCTTCACTGAACATCTCTTCTATTTGAATTAATACTCTAAGCAGAATGAAAGCCATTCTTTTGCAAAAAACTGTGCCACTGACCTCGGCTAAAGAGACCTACGATCTACAAGTCGCAAGGACTTCTGCGGAGATACATGCCCTTTTGAATATAAACTGCCCTATAAAGTTCTCAGAAATGTTAAGTCATATCTTAAACATGTCTGATATGAGCGGTATTGTAAATGTATTAAAGGCCATATTTTCTAGACTGTTAGCAGCACCTTTTCAAGCAGTTGTCAGAATCCTTCCAAACTGCCCCTCCTTTTGGTACTCGTTGCAGGGATACTATTTTTCCTCCTACTTCTATGATATGGCGAGCCAAATCACCAGAGACACCCAGTTCTCCATGGAGACAACTCTACTGGCAATGAAGTGTCGTGAGCGCATCGTCCAAATTTGAGGACTACCTCGTCTACGAGAAATAAATACCACATGGGTTCTGACATTCAGACCAATCTGGCAAGATTGCATCTTACCTGTTCTACGCTGCCTGCTATTCGGAGAAGAATGCGTCCTAGACACCTGTCTGACATTCCCATCAGTCATACCAACGGATGTTAATACTTTGCTGGTCTACAATGGTAGACGACTTTTTGTCAACAGACATAAAATATTTCATGTTTTCTCTAAGCCTTAACACTGACTTTTGATTTTGGTACACAGTGTTCTGAGAGACTTTGAATTTGACCTTCATTTTTCAAAAACAAGGTACTAACTTTGGAACTTTTATCTATGATTAATTCTTTTTTCCAAATTTGGATTTTTTCATTTGTGGCACAAGTAATCTGCTTAAATTAGAGCAATTCATAGAGATCAAGAATTATTTAAATACTTCCAGAGACAATATTTGACCTTGTCCATATACAAACAGTTTTATGTAATATGTCATGAAATGGTTTTGGCCCTCTTTTTCTTCTGTATTTACGAGCCATTTCATAAATGTATATTTTCATGATTTATTCATTTAGCATTCAGATGTAAATATATGCTTAAAATGCAACACTGCTTTAATTTGTACGGCACCAATGCAATAGTTTAAATACATTATTTACAATGTGTTTAAAACATGCTTTTAGTACTTTGTGTGTAGATACATTTTAGAGATGTTATCATGTTTAGAATTTGGTAATGTCGTACATAAGAGAGTGGAGTGGGTGTTGTGTATTAATTTAGATTCCGTAAGAATTTTCCAATTCATGCCCTTACATAGGTACATTTCACATTGCCCTTATATAGGCATAGATATCCAGTCCTTCTTTAGGCATAGTCCATGCTACCTAAATACAGGCATGGCTACTTCCATCCGTTCGTCTACGTCATAACGAGTTCTTGGAAAACCAGGCTCTTAAGCCGTTAGGGACTTCCCCTTGCTTGGATATTTATTTCTCCAAGAACTCATTTATTATTCATGAACATCTATTCCTTAGGGGTCCAGTTCATATGCCCAACTTTTACGTCAATACCGGCATTCCTAAACACCTTCAAGGTATAAATTTATCTTCACTTGCTATGGCAAAGCACGGTGTGGTTCGGTGCAGTTCGTCTACCTTCTTGCACGACGCAGCTCGCCACAGCAAGTACCAAAGGAAGTCAACTCCCCAGCTGACGCACTGACTAGACGCTGTCATCCTCCTGCCGAGAATCCAGCTCCAGTGTTTCTGACTCCCCTTGCGGGGTGTTGGGAAATCGAGTCCCGGGAAAGAGATACCAACCTCTCTCATTCTAAGGTATGGAACTGATTAGAACCTAGAGAAACCTTTGGCAATTCTTGGCAAAACTAAACCTTATGCTAAGGAAGCACCTACTTCTTCCCTAGTACTAGACTTAGGTTAGGTACACTGGGTTAGGCGTATTTTAGAAGCACCAGTTGAGTATTTTAGCCTGTGTTATTTATGTATGTATTTTTATAAATGTCATAGAACAGACAATGCTATTACAGTATTATTTTATATTACTGTTTACACTGTACGCATTATACTTCGCACTTTGTCTAACAATTGCAGCAGTTCATATCTCTTGCATGATAAATAAGACTGTTTAATAAACGCTTTTTAGTGAAACGCCCGTCTCTCTATTTCTATGCAACTCTGT
Source organism: Lissotriton helveticus (assembly GCF_964261635.1). NCBI lineage: Eukaryota > Metazoa > Chordata > Amphibia > Caudata > Salamandridae > Lissotriton > Lissotriton helveticus. The sequence continues at coordinate 532,099 of NW_027612015.1, forward strand.
AGAAGCGAAGCATGCACGATTGACTGAGTAAAATAGTTATCTATTGTTTCCACGACTCTGAAGATATTATTCCGACTCTAAGGGAAACAAAGTTGTCATGTTTATGCAGTTGTCAGAGACTAATCCCTTCTTGTTTCTTCGAGAAAGTTTCTAGTGACCTCTCAGTTAGCTGGCCCCCACAATTAGGTTTGATATACGTGATAGAGACATACTGACCTCAGCCCTATGTCAAATCTATAGCGTATGTTATTCCAATGCGCAGAGCCTATTAGGGATATAGGAACTAGACTACACAATAACTAATACCAGAGTTCTTGAGAGGCAGTAACACAACTACATTAATAATTAACATTTTCTTTTTCAATGTTTCATTTGGGCCCTATATTCTTTATGTGTTATTACTTCATTTATTCCATCTGACCTAGATTCTATTATGCTATACATCTCACCAGACAAATAAGATATAGTTTCCTCTCCTTTCCTTTTTAAATTCTGTAATTTTCACTTTCCTTCACGGTATGGGCGTGGTGGCCTTGATATATTAGTATATTAGTCACAGTGTTCAGTAAATTGAATATAGAATGTATCAAACAATATATGAATTTAATTGAAGAATGTATATATATATATATATTTATATATATATATATATATATACATATATATATATATATATATAGATTGATCACTAGTTACAGCAGGCAGGCCAAGCAGATCAAGAATATTGTTAAAAAAGAATGGCCTATCATACTCACTGATCAAACATTGAGAGAAGTTGTCCCCACAACCCCAACAGTTACTTTTAGGAGAGCATATTCAATGCGGATTGAACTGGTGAGGAACAGTCCGGAATCCAGTTCCACTGGTAACTGGCTGTCCCCACGCAAGGGTTTTTTCAAATGCAGCTCATGTCGAGCAAGCAAATTTGGCATAAATACCACCTCCTATACTATCCCTTTTTGTAAAGACCCTATAGCTCTTAAAGCACATTACACCTGTCGCACAGAGTATGCTGTGTACATTTCAAGATGCAGCTGTAATTTGTACTATGTAGGGAGTACGAAATTACAAGCACACATGCGCATTTTGCAGCACTTAAGGGCTATGGTGAACTCTGACCCTGCATACCCTGTTGCCCGTCATTTCAAGACCACCCACGACAACAATTTAAAGTGTTTACAATACTTCGTCATAGATGCAGTAGCCCTCAACAAAAGGGGGGGCAACAGGGAGAGAACATTACGGCAATTGGAGTCACGCTATATAGTAGATTTAGATTGTAAATCACCATTGGGGCTGAATCTAGGGGAGGACTTTTACAACTTTTTGTAACTGGACTACCTATATAGCATTGGTAGAAACCCTGTACTGTATTTCCCTGGATGACATCCGTGTGCCATTATGTCCTAGACATATATGACCTGACTGGGGCATTCAGGTCTAGTTTAACATTATCTGGCACTTCAGCAATCTTTTCCCTATTCTTTATACTGATATTCTTTAGTCTTAGGTTGTTTACAACCACATTCCCTGCTGAAGTTTTTCCAAATTTTTCCAATTTGTACATAATCTGTATTTGAACGTTCGCATTGTACAGCTTACCACTAAATCACTTTATATGTCGAGGCTTGCTTCTGAAATGCCTGATCACACATTATAATAGTTGGATCCGTGTGTAAGGGTGCTATTAACCTAGGATCTTGAGATCAGGCAAAGAGTAAGCACATAGTTACCCCCTACGGTGTGCAGACATATATCCAGCACACAATAGGGGTTTCCGTCACCAATTTCCCACAACAGTTTTTCATACACTACACACTTCTGATTTCCTTTTTTCACTCTTTTGCACCAAACAAGCAGTTTATAATCAATATTATGAAAAAACAAAAAATATGTTTATTTTGGTGATATATGGCACTAGAGTGGCCCCATAGGGACACTTATCAATTTGGTACAGAAAAGCCTACATGCCGTTTAGATTTGTTTTGCCTTTATTCAGTGGGTAAATGCACTTGTACAATAGATTGCAATAACAGTTTCTCATATTGTAGCGTAATTTGCACAGTTCTGTATATAGGCCTGATGAGTGACTTCTTAATTACAACATAAGACTGGGCACTTTTGTTTCTACGTATATCCAAGTGTGTTTAGATTGTATATATGTATATTTATCTATTTTATGATGATATGTTTATATATTGATATATCTATGTATTTATATCTTCTAAAGGTATTTGCACAGTCAGATTGACAAACATTATCGGAGATATAAGGTCGCCCGTGCATTTGGGCAGTGTAATGAATTTGATCAGTTTTGTGTATATGCACCTAAATACTGTTATGATATTGCATCTTAATGACTATGTATTTATTTAAATGAATTTATGAATTTTAGACATTATGCGATGTAAACACGACTTGAGGAGACAGTCTGTCTTTCACAAGTATGTCCTCTATGTCCATGATGGGAATGGGCTTAGTGTTTTGGCGCCAAAAAGGGTGTTTTAAATACAGGGTCTATGCGTTACCGCTTGTCAAGTGAGCAAGGACACAGCCTCGTGTCCGAAACGCGTCTTTAGGCAATGCACTGTTCGAGCACTTTGTTTTAAAAAAAATGTAGTCCTGGCAACAGCAAAAATTGAGTCTGTGTTCCTGTTTGTGCGTGCATGCACTAAGGAAAAAACGGAGTGGTCGCCAGTAGGTAGTTATAGTTAGGACCTAGTTTCTATAGGAAATCCGCAACATTCTATTTGGAATAACTTTGTCGCCGCTGGACGAATCTTCGCGAAATTCTCTAAGAAGATGGACTGGTCCGCTCCTTCCCTGAAAGATTGGGGTTGATCCGTCCAGCGGGGATCGAGAAAAAAGGGGGTCCCAAAACGTGTTTTCCCCATGCAATTTTCCATAAGACCTTTAGCCAGGGCTACAGCCCGAACGGCTGAACAGAATTACACCAAATTTGGCACAAAGGTAAAGTTCGATTCGCAGATTACCCTTTTTGTTAATGGTGTAAATCCGTTCAGTAGTTCCTGAGAAAATCAAAAGTAAAATCATAGATATATCTTGAGGAGCTTACCGTAAGCTTACAATACGCGTACCTTCCCGAGCGCGAGCAGGCATGCTAATTGGCTGTCAACACTCCAAACCAGGAAGTGTTGGCATCCATCTTACAAGAAAGCAGTGAAACAAAGGTGGAAAACACGCAAAGGGGGCAGGGTAGAAACACCTTGACCCCCTAGGTCTGCTCAGGGGGTCCCACAAGGACCCCCAAGGACAAAAGAATGTTTTTGTTTTTTTTTAAATCGCGGGGTACGCGTAGGTACGCGTACCCCGAGGAAAAAAAAAATCTGGTCTGCTTTTTTTAAAATTAGCCCCCGGGGGGACCAAATCCCGGGGGCATTAAGTCAAAAGGTGTGGGAGATGGCCAATCCAACCCACACTGCTCTGGGGACTGCCACCCCCCTGGGCAAAGTAATTTTGATAGGGGGGGGCACACGGCCTCCCCGCAGCCCTGGGGACCGCCACTCCCCGGGGCTTTATTACCAAGTATGTGGGAGGACTCGAGGCCCCACCCGCAGCCCCGGGGACCACCACCCCCCGGGCCTTTGGATAAAATACAACAAAAAAACCTGTGTGGGGGGCTCAAGCCCCCCCCCACACGCCCCGGGGACCGCCACCTCCCCGAGGCACTAATATTTAAAACAGGGGGGTCCGTGATGGACTCCCCAGCCCCGCGGGACCACCACCCCCAGGGCTTTAGAATTGTTGGGAGGTGGGCCGCGGGCCCCCCTCCTGGAGCCCTTGATGGCCCTGGGGACCGGCACCCCCCAGGGCCGGCTCCTGCAGTGTCCTGGGGTGCCCACCCCCGAACACTGCTGTTTTGGTATGGTAGGGCTCCCGCCCTACCATAGCAAGCTTCTTTGGTTTTTGGAAGAGAGAGCAGGAAACCTGCTCTCTCTTCCAAAAACAAAAGACTATTGCTTTTCTGCATGGGGAGCAGCATGTTAGCTGCTCCCCATGCAGAAAAGCAATGCCGGCACCAGCAGGATGCGGGGAGCCGGCAGGGACCGTGGGGGGCTTGGGGACCCCCCACGGCCCCTAACGAGGAGGGCCGGGCCCCGGGGGATGGGATCCCTGGGGCCAGAAGTGGCCCGGGAGAGGGGCCACACCCCCCCCTCAAAAAAAAGGCCAGCCCCGGGGGATGGGGTCCCCGGGGCCTTAAGGGGGGCATAGGAGGGGGGCTCCCCTCCACAAAAAATAAATAAAAGAAAAGTTGTCCATGCCCCGGGGGATGGGGTCCCCGGGGCCGGAATAGGCCCCCTTCCCGTTAAAAAATTAAAAAAAAAGAATTGGGGCAGGCCCTGGGGGATGGGGTCCCCAGGGCCAAAAAAAAGAAAAAACAGGGGGGCTACACAGACCCCCTTCTTAAAAGTATATATATATTTTTTAATGGGATCGGGAGGCCACGCCCCCTCCTTGCACCTCTCTGCAAACGCGCCCCCTGGCGCGTTTGCAGAGGCGGAACTAATTCCACTTGCATACTGGGGGTCCCTGGGGGCCAACTAGCCCACCAGATGCCTCCAGTATGGGCCAGGGGGCTCCCTTGCAGAGAGGTCTAATGAGGCCACGCTCCTTTTTACACCTCTCTGCAACGCAGCCCCCTGGCGCATACTGGAGGTTGCTGGTGGGCTAGTTGACCCCCAGGGACCCCCAGTATGCAAGGGGAATTAGTTCCCCCTCTGAAAAAGTGCCAGGGGGCTGCTTTGCAGAGAGGTGTAAAAAGGGGCGTGGCCTCATTACACCTCTCTGCAATGCAGCCCCCTGGCGCATACTGGAGGTTCCTGGTGGGCTAGTTGGCCCCCAGGGACCCCCAGTATGCAAGGGGCATTAGTTCCCCATCTGAAAAAGTGCCAGGGGCTGCATTGCAGAGAGGTGTAAAAAGGGGCGGGCCTCATTACACTTCTCTGCAACGCGAGGTTCCTGGTGGGCTAGTTGGCCCCGAGGGACCCCCAGTATGCAAGGGGAATTAGTTCCCCCTCTGCAAACGCACCAGGGGGCAGCGTTGCAGAGAGGTGTAAAAAGCGGCGTGGCCTCAATACAGCTCTCTGCAACGCAGCCCCCTGGCGCATACTGGAGGTTCCTAGTGGGCTAGTTGGCCTCCAGGGACCTTCAGCATTCAAGGGGAATTAGTTCCCCCTCTGATAATGCGCCAGCGGGCTGCGTTGCAGAGAGGTGTAAAAAGGGGCGTGGCCTCATTACACCTCAATGCAAGGCAGTCCCCTGGCGCATACTGGAGGTTCCTGGTGGGCTAGTTGGCCCCCAGGGACCTCCAGTATGCAAGGGGAATTAGTTCCCCCTCTGTAAATGCGCCAGGGGGCTGCGTTGCAGAGGCGTGTAATGAGGCCATGCCCCTTTTTACATCTCTCTGCAACGCAGTCCCTTGGCACCTAATGAAGTTTCCTGGTGGGCTAGTTGGCCCCCAGGGACCCCCAGTAAGCAAGTGAACTTAATCCCCGAACTTAGAACACGCTACAGGGTGTGTTTGCACAGTGGTGAAGATAGGGGCCAGGGCTTGAGGTGATGTGTGTGCAAACATGCCCTGTGGCACGTTTTAAGTTGGGTAATGTATTCCTCTTCAATCCAGTGGTCCCCTAGGCGGCAACTAGTCCAACAGGTATCTCCAGTAAGTGCCACGGAGCTGTGTTACGGAGCTGTGTTGCAGAATGTTGTAAAAAGGGGGCGTGCCCTCTGAACACCCCTTTGCAACACAGCTCCCTGGCGCATACTGGAGGTACTTGGTGGGCTAGTTGGCTCACAGTGGACCTCAGGATTGAAGAGGAATTAATTCCCCAACCTAAAACGCGCCACACGGTGTGTTTGCACACGTTACCTCAGGCACCGCCTCCTTCCTTCACTGTTGAGCAAAATATTCCTGTGGAGTTTTGGAACTTTAAAAAATTCCTCTAAAATAAGCCGAACTACGAATTCCAATTTACTCACCTGTTATCAGGAGAGACCTCAGTGCTCCATCTTTCAGCCCACTACTGATCCTGAAAAGTAATTCTAATCGTAGTTACAGTAACTTGAATTTCCTTCCATAGGCTAACATTGACTGGTTTCACTTGGAAATTTTTCTAAGTGTGGAGTTTTGGAACTTTAAAAAATTCCTCAAAAATCAGCCGAACTACGAATTACGATTTACTCACCTGTTATCAGGAGAGACCTCAGTGCTGCATCTTTCAACTCTCTACTATTCCTGAAAAGTAAATTTAACTGTACTTACCAGTAACTTGATTTTCCTTCCATAGGATATCATTGCCTGCTAAATAAAATATATATAAATTAAAAAAAATATATATATATATTACAATTTCAATAGTTTTAAAAACATTTTTTTTCAATTTATATTAAAAATATGTAATGTAATTTAAAAAATAAAATATCTAAAAATAAATACTTTAAAACAATGTAGTAAATTAGTATAAAAAATAGAACAATTAATACATTTAAAAATTATCATTTACAAAACTTTTGAAATTCACTGAAAAAAACATAGGTTTAAGCCACGTTATAGTTAGGAATTAGCATTTAAAAAACCTTAGAAATTCACTGAAAAAACCATAGGTTTCACATGTTATAGTTAGCTGGACATTTCACTCATACAAAACCATTGAAATTCCCCTGTTATAGTTAGTTCAGCTAACTATAACTCGCACGCCCGCAATGCATTGCTGATGACGTGACATATTACATCACTCATGACATGGTCAGTGACATCACTCATGACATCACTGATGACATCTCATATGTCATCAGTGAATGACATTTGAATAGGCATTCACAATGGCCTATCCTAATATGGCAGGCGGTGTCTAATAGACACTGCCACCATATAAACTCTTTTCCGCCCCGGACGCCTTCAAGGCGTCCGGGGGGGAAAAGCGGCGGACGGTCTTTCCGTCCACGGCGGATGGAAAGACCATTCGCAGCTTTTCCGCCCCGGTCTGACACCTATTATAAGCAGTCAGATGTGCAAGATCAACAATCCTATCAACAATCATACAGACCATATAACAGAAAAGTGACCACTTTCTCATATACATCAGACTCCGATAATGAAGGAACTTCCACTCCCTATGAGAATAGAGGTAAAGGTTATATATCACGATACAACCAAGGATATCAACCTTTTTAAGGGAGACACAATCAGAGGACAGGGAACTGGCAACCACAATACCAATCATGTCCACAATATTAAACCCAATTCCGGGGACATCAACCCATAAACCAGAACCAATATCTAGAAACTCGCAATGTCAGGTACTTGAGGGATTAAAAGAAATACCTATAATCAACCTTAGCATTGCCCCTGTAAAGGAATCCACCTATTCCCTTCTATCCAAAGGATTAACGTATGTACCACACTCAGGACTCAACAAGTTTGAGCTGTTTAGCGACCTAATGTTGTTTTTTCGCAAAATTAATCTAAAATCCTTTTTCATCTACGTAGCTAGCAATATCACGGATATTAATAAATCAGGCCTAGCACTTACATCCACCTTTACACCCAGAGAAGTTCAGGTACCACTTGAGATATAAATATTCGAGCAGGTGGTATATAACAAGTTAAAAAATGCGACTAATTTTAGGCCAAAACACCTTTTTATATTACAACTGATGAGTATACAGCCTTGAAGGATCTAAAACATTCTCCTGAACTCACAATCAAATGTTGTGATAAAGGTGGAGGAATAGCTATACTAGATACCTCTACCTACATAACTAATATAGAGGAAATGTTGTTTTTAAAAAAAAAAAAAAATTATTGAGTAAACAACCGACATGTCAGCAAGTTATCATATACAAAAAGGAAAAAAAAAAAGAAAGCACCTTGGATACAATTCAATTCAAAAACTTTATTCGGAGACATGTAAATCATGCCCATAAAAGTACACACATATAATACATGTTAAAAGGAAAATACACTTTGCAATCGCAATCCGCAAAAAATACAGTATGATACATATAACGGATCAAATAACGCACTTTAAAAAGTTTCCAATGAATAAATTATTTTTTAAAAATTATTTTTAAAAATTCATGCTTTTCCTAGAACTAATTGCCTTGAGTAAATAACTAGCCGTATAAAAACAGATGTCAGGGTGATGCAAATTAAAAAGTAATTTCATTGCCGCTTTGATGGTTCTTGCTCCAAATTTAATAAATAAAGGTTTTAAAAAGAATTTACGATATTCACTATACAGGTTACATATAAGTAGAAAGTGCTCTGTGCTTTGTTCTGAAATGCTGTCGCACCGACATGGGCCTGTAGGGCGCATCTTAATCTCAGGGAATGCAACCAATAGGTGGACCGTACCCATCCTCATCCTGGTAAGAACAAACCGATGTTGCCCTTTAGTTACCTGGAAGAGGTAAGGGTGTAGGCCCACAAATTCGTTCAATTGGTTGTAACGTATACAGGTGGAAAGTTTGAGATCATCCGTGGCTCGTCTTTCAGCACAGTGATTTAAGAAGATTGATTTCAGACTGTCTTTAGAAAGATCCGAAGCAGCACAGTGATCTGATGAAACGTTTAACCCAAACACATTAGAGAAGGATTCAATTGTGTATTTAATCCATGGGATTTTGCGAAAATAATCTAGACGTAAACAATCCTCAATGATAGCCCTATTAAATGAGGTTTCGTCTTTCATCCAGACCGAACGCCATAGTATCAGAGGTCTCAACAGTAATAGGTCATTTAGATGATTTAGTCCTAATTCTTTATGGACCAAATTGTTAGCAGTGGATGTCGGGAGACATAATAATTTTTTCAGAAATTTATTCTCTTCTACCTGTAAAGGTTCTACCCTGGAAACCCCCCATACCCCTGCTCCGTAGAGAGCAGCCGAAAGACACCTAGCTTCAAAGATCTTAAGCATTTCCTTGGGCCTTCTACTACCTAATTTGCTAGCAAAAGCAAATATTCCGTTGGCGCTCCTGATCATTTTGTCGCGCACCGCCTTATGCTCGACATCCCAGCGACCATTTTTGGAAAAGGTAACCCCCAGGTAGCAGAAATTTTCCACATACTGCACCACTTGACCATCAATAAGAAACCTATAGGGTTTTTTAGTTTTGACATTTCTAGCTCCACACTCCATCACATATGTCTTGCTCTTGTTAATGACCAACTTTCTTTTTTCAATAAAGGCCACAAAGTTGTCCATCAAAAGCTGTAGGCCCCGAGGAGTCCTAGAAAGCAACACAGCGTCGTCCGCATAGAGTAACACGGGGATGGTACTTGTGTTTACTCTAGGGGCGTCCGCTGGTGCCTTCTTAAGGATCGAGTCTACTTCATTAATAAACAGAGTGAAAAGCAGGGGTGCCAAAACACACCCCTGTCTGATACCTCTCCTGACCCTAAATTTGTCTGTACATTCGCCCGAGGGCCCGTACCGAACACTCGAGCTAAGCCTCTCGTACAAACGGGCCAGAAAATAGATAATTTCCCTAGGTGCTCCCATTTCTAGCAAGGTAGTCCATAGTATGGCATGATCAACCAAGTCAAAAGCGCTGCTCAGATCAGCGAAACAGAGGTATAGTGAACCATTTTTTGCTCGGGTGTATTTCCCTATCAGGAGGTCCAGGTTTAAACATTGTTCAATGCAACCTCTTCCTTTCCTGAACCCGTATTGGCAGTCTGTCATTATCTGATTGGACTCAGCCCATTCTTCTAATCGGACGAGGAGTACACGGCTCATAATCTTGACGGACGAATCCAGCAATGAAATTGGCCGGTAGTTTTTATCGTTACCTCGGTCCCCTTTCTTGTGAATGGGGACTATTATTGATTCAGACCAAGTACACGGGATAGTATAGCGAACAGCAGCATTAAAAACTTTGGCTAGTACTGGCCCCCAAGTCTCAGGTGCGGATTTATACACATCGACTGGGACACCATCGGGTCCCTGGGCCTTTCCGCCCTTACTGGCCCTAATACTACTTAGAACCTCCTGTAAGGTGATATCTAGGCTGAGTACTGGCCAAGAGCAACTTGTCGGCAACGCTACCATATTGGAATTAAAAATGCCGGAGAAATGCTGTACCCATGACTCCTTACCTACGTTTGAGGTTAACACGGGGAATTTATCATCCTTTAAAAAAGGGCTGTTTACTACTGTCCAAAAAAGAGTACAATTTTTCGAAACAGCCGCTAGATCGAATCTCTCCCAAGCTTCCTCACGTAGTTCAGCTTTCCTTTGCTTAAGAGCTAAATTATAGTCAGATCTGAGCTTGGCTACAACCGTTTTGTCTCTAGGTTTGGTGGATAATGCCTTTTTTAAGGTCTTCAGGGCCACAGTACATGCATTATTGAACCATCCCCTGGCTTTATTGTTAATATTTCCGGCAGCCCTAGTAAACTTACCACTAATAAAAACATTGATTTTAGTAAAATGAATAATACAGGCCTCCATATTTGACTTCTCATCAATGATTGATGAAATGTCATTTGAGCAGCATGAGATGATGCAATTAGAAGTTTCTTCAGCTTTATCCCCAGCCCACCTTATTCTAAATCCATTCGGCCTGTGTACATCAATGTTTGTGATAGGGCTACTATCTGGAATAATACAAACTTTCCAAAACCTAGTTTCAATAACAAGACAGTTATGGTCACTGACCATATAGTCTACAACCTTGACATCAGAACTAAAATGAGCTAGTTCGGAAGACATACAAATAAAATCAATTACAGTGTTCGCCCCCCTCCCCACAAAAGTTGGCAAGCTATCACCCTTCCCATCCTGCTCAATCTCTAGAACCTCCATATCATAAGCGAGTAGGAAAGAATTCAAAGTTTCTCCATATGTATTATGTGGGAAATGTGTAGCTGGCTCTCCAACACGGTTCAAAGTGCCACACAACCTTTGATTAGAGAGAGGGCAAACAGAAATATTAAAATCTCCAACGTATATGAACTCAAAAACTGTATTAGAAGCTTTCATCAATTGTTTGATTGCGATGTCTAATTCTAAAATTACCATATGTCTGCTAGCATCAAAAACATTATTATACATATTAATCAATAAGATGTTTTTGTCTGCCTCATCAGCTAACCACAGCAGCTGGGAATTATTGCCCACGTTGATATGCTCCTTCACCCTAATTCGCATTTTCACAGAAATCAGAATTAGCAAACCACCTTTGGCCCTCCCTGAGGTAGTTGCCACTGCTGGTAGCTCATATGCTACAAAGCCATCAAGGCCCTTGAAGTTTGGACACCAGGTCTCTTGCAGACATAAAATATCAAATGTTCTGATCAGTTCTAGCCACCCTAATACTTCAAATTTAGAAGCTAGTCCTGCTATGTTCCAACTAGCAATATGGCAAGATGTTGATGCCCCCTCTAAAATATTGCAAGGTGTACCCACAGACTTAAGCAGTGTACTACCTAAAGTATTTGGGGACTGAATTAGGTCTACTCCTGCGGGAGCTTCGGCAATCTCGTAACTGACCTCCTGTCAATCGCAGTTATTAAGACCAGACAGGGCATCAAACCTGTTTTGTAATAGCAGACTTGGTACTAGGGGAGAAGCCCAACGATTATGCATATTCAAGTTGTTATCCCATCCTAATGCTGGCGTTTTTGGTAGGGTTACATTTTGCTGTTCCCCATAAAAGAATTTTAATGTTAGGGGAACCACCGTACCTCTTCTACGCTGAGGCGGAAGAATATGCGTTAGGACATTTGGGAGTACTCCAGGGTGTGCAAAGGTCACCGCCACACAATCCCCTTTAAATCTTTTGGGGCGGTTCCCAATCCAGGGAACGCGCTTAACTGCTTTAATATCATGTGCCAGTTGCTGTATCCCTCCAGGTGCTAACCTCATATTACCTGAGAGCCAGTGGAGGGACTTACTGGTCAGAGAGCTAGATGACTCGGTAATACCAGCGTCCAAAAGAGGAACATTAGCTAACACCAGCACAACAGGTGAGGCTTCCTCAATAAACTGCAGTGGGTCTATACTAGGAACTTGTGTTTGTGATAAATTTACTATCAACGGGCGCCCTTCTGCTGCTGTTATATGTTGATTACCCTTTGGGGCCGGCATATGGGCTTGTTTAGTCATCACACCAGATGTCCCTTCTCCAACTTGGTTAACCCCTTCGGTAGTATTTCTTGTTGTTAATAAGATATTAAGACTGCCTATTTCCTCCGTCAACTTGGTTTGCACACCTCCAAGTCTTTTTACTTCAGCCTGCAATTTATCAATTTTAGAGATCAGAGGTTTTACAATTTCATTAAGTTTACCCTCTAAAACCTCAAGCAGTTTACTGAACATTTCGTCATCCCCTCTGTTTCTTAAAGTCCCTTCCCCTACAGCCTTTTGGGGAACTCTCGAGGGGCCTGGGGATAATGTTCTTTTCCTTTTCGCTCTTGGCCTTGAACCGCCCTGTTTCCGCTGATTCTTCACACAGGTGCGCACAGGCCGGGGTGTGTGCTCAATCGGTGATAAATCGTCCTCCACAGGACCAATTACTATTTCTGGGTCTGAGTCTATAACATTGTCAAAGTCTGCATCCAGAACAACAGGGGATGGTAACGTGTTCAATGGCTGGCTACCAGACTCAGTAATAGGTGATGCATTTGGTGAAACCCTTGTTTCCACCAACACGAAAGGGCTATCGTCAGTCGGCAGAGGTAAAGTAGGGCTTAACCTGCGCAGATCTGGTGACTGGCTTAGCCCAAGTGATTCCCTCCTTTGTTCATTTATTTTCTTTACTGTTTGCACAACATAGTTATCCATGGTGTTTGCGGACAGAGCAGCAGGTTTCTTTTTGGACATTGTCTGTATATAATGCAGTTAACAAACGTCACAGGGACGACAACAGAATCTTACTTGTAGGAACGTCTCTGAAGGGACAGGGGGTCGGGCCCAGCCCCTGCCTCTTCCTGCCGATGACGGCCGTAGACGGCCCGCCCTTTGCCCGGGCTTAGCCCGGCGTCCGGCTCGCGTCCCGCGAGGGAGGTCAGACGCTATTTTTATGCGCCTCCTGGCGCTCCAAAGGTGTCACGATGCTCCCTGGGCTGCTGGTAGTTGGAGTCTCCTGCCCTCCGCACAGCCTCCCGAGTTGACAAAGGAGGCGGGCAGCGGGAAGCAGACAGTGAGCCCAGCTGGTCAAGGGGCAGAAAAGATCACGCAGGTAGCAGGTCCCAGGTCCGGGCACTTCGTGCGTGAAAACGGCAATTTTCAAAACGTTCCCCCCGCTCTGCAGGTCAGACGCTATTTTTATGCGCCTCCTGGCGCTCCAAAGGTGTCACGATGCTCCCTGGGCTGCTGGTAGTTGGAGTCTCCTGCCCTCCGCACAGCCTCCCGAGTTGACAAAGGAGGCGGGCAGCGGGAAGCAGACAGTGAGCCCAGCTGGTCAAGGGGCAGAAAAGATCACGCAGGTAGCAGGTCCCAGGTCCGGGCACTTCGTGCGTGAAAACGGCAATTTTCAAAACGTTCCCCCCGCTCTGCAGGTCAGACGCTATTTTTATGCGCCTCCTGGCGCTCCAAAGGTGTCACGATGCTCCCTGGGCTGCTGGTAGTTGGAGTCTCCTGCCCTCCGCACAGCCTCCCGAGTTGACAAAGGAGGCGGGCAGCGGGAAGCAGACAGTGAGCCCAGCTGGTCAAGGGGCAGAAAAGATCACGCAGGTAGCAGGTCCCAGGTCCGGGCACTTTGTGCGTGAAAACGGCAATTTTCAAAACGTTCCCCTTGGATACAATTCAATCGTCGTCGTCAAGCACCCAGGATTAAACAATACTCAATATTCTTTTTTTTCCCTCCCCCCCTAACTCCCCTCCCCCCTCCCCCACTACCCCCACCCCTCGTCAGTGTGCCCTCAAATCTCCTTGTGCTATGGAGCATCTACAAATCTGGGTCCACAAAGGTCAACCTATATCAATGCAAAATAACATCACCACGAATCCCAAGAAAAAGTAATTTCCATCCGTTCGCTCACATGTACCCGACTCTCCTTTCCAAACTATCAATATGGCTGGATGTGTCATGTAGTGCGTGGCTCCTCCCTATACATGCTTAAGTGTCCCCATCTAGGACATTCCCCTCTACGTTCCCGGTGACCACTACACTAGTGCTCTCTCCCTGAGCTTCCCCTACTTGTACCACATCCTCGTCTTCCGGCTCCTCCGGTGACTGGAGTCCCATTACTAATGCTCCCCAAGCCCTCGCAACTTCCAGTGCCTTATCATTAGTGGAGCGCCTAGCCAGCTGGAGTCGAAGTGTCGCCTCACTCCCAACCCACCGCTGGAAACTCGCCTTCCATCTCCCAAAACTAGGACCTGCCCTCGCCTTCCAATGCATGGTGAGCTCCCTCTTTGCCATAATTAAGCCCAAGTCATAAAATTTGCTTGTCACTTTAGTGGTAGGGGTGTGTGGAAACCACAACAGGAGGCAGGTTCCCATCTCAGCCTCCAACTCTCGCTCCGTCACACGATTCAAGCATGCCATCACATCCGCCCAATAAGAACCTAACCCCACACAAGAACAAAACATGTTGAACTAAATCAGCGTCTTCTGCCTGGCACCGAGGGCACAGCGACTGGACCCCCCCGAAATACTGCTGAATCTTGACCGGGGTTAAGTAGGCCCTGTGGAGAGTGTAAAATTGGACCAATTGGAACCTAGCGTTGCGCGTGCCCTTCCAGGCCCGTCTCAGCAACTGTGGCCACGTCGACTCCGGGATGGGCCTGCCCAGGTCTCCCTCCCATTTGCCTCTCAAGCGATCTAGAGGGGGAAGGTGTTCCGTGGACAGTCGCCGATATAAGCAGGTGATGGCCTTAACCGTACCCGCCGCCATAGTGACGTATTGGCACCCCAACGACATCGGGGGTTCCGACAATCCCATTTTCCAGTATTTCTGAATTCCCGCCACAAGGGCAGCATGCAGTAAATAGTCCCCTCTTGGTATGTCCAAGGCTTCCCGCAAAGCCGGGAAAGGCAGCAAGACACCGTCTCTATATAAATCTCCAATCATGTGGAGCCCGCACTCCTCCCAGCCAGCCAATGGTGACCAATCTCCACCATGAGGGAGTGCCGTGCACATACCCAAAGGGATCTCCGGGGCATAGGGGTTCGCGAACCCCGCGCGCTTCTGACTTTGCAGCCAGCATGACCGGAGGGTGCGCTCCTCGAGAGTGAGTTGGTCCAACCGCAGCTGCTGTCGGAGGATAATGAATGATAGGACATGCCTGGGAATGACCCTGCCCTGCGGGCCGTCCGGCCCCCTGAACTCCCGTGCCACTGCCTGTGTAAGCCATTGCAGCTGCGCCGCCAGATAGTACCACTCAAAGTCTGGGGCCGCCAGCCCCCCTCCTCTCTCGACCGCATCAGGGTGGTTAACGCTACCCTTCGTCTGCCGGACCCCCAGATAAACTCCGTCACCAACGCCTGTAGTGTCCGAAAAAAGGAAACAGGGATCCAGATCGGGAGGGTACGAAAGAAGTAGAGGAGGCGCGGGAGTGCCACCATCTTCAGAAGGGCCACGCGCCCTGCTACCGATAGGGGGAGAGTACGCCAGAACGCTATACTGCCTCTGAGCCCTCTCAGCGCACCACCCATGTTCCCGTCAAAGAGGTCGGCAGGGGCATGAAATATGCGGACACCCAGATACAATAGGCAGTCGGGTTCCCACCGCAGGCCATCAAGTGTCAGGGGCGGCCGATCTCCATGGAACAGTGGGAACAAACAGGTCTTGTTCCAGTTCACCTGGAGGCCGGACAAGCGGCCAAATTCTCAGAGCAGTTGCCTAGCGCCCTGCAGTGCGCACCCTGTGTCGGCCAAATATAAAAGAAGATCGTCCGAATACAACGATATATAATGAAGCTCCCCGCGCAGCAAGACCCCCTCGTACAAATGTCCCAAGCGAGCATGTGCCGCCAGCGGTTCGATAGCCAGCGCAAACAGGAGAGGGGACAGAGAGCAGCCTTGTCGAGTACCTCTCTCCACTTGGCAGGCCGCTGAGATGGTACGTCCTGTACGAACCCGCGCTGTGGCGGAGCTGTATAACAGACTGGTCCAGCGGATAAAATGATCTCCTAGACCAAACCCCTTCAGCACTCGGAACAGATACGACCACTTCACGCTATCGAACACTTTTTCGATATCCACCAACAGCACCGCCGCCCCCGCCGAGCCGTCTCCTCCATCCCCCATGATCCGAAGCAACCGCCGTATGCACGTCACAGTATTTCTAGCAGGGATAAACCCCGATTGGTCTGGGTGTACCAGAGTGCCCATATGGTCTAAAAGGCGCGTGGCTAGGATATTACTGAGGATCTTATAGTCCACTGTGAGCATGGAGAGCGGTCTGTACGCAGCCCTGGACTCAGGATCCCCACCTTTCTTTAACAGCGGCACTATGATCGCTTCTCTCATGGTGGGTGTCAATCTGCCCAATTCCCACGCCTCTTGATAAACCGACTGCAAGGGTGGTACCAGGAGGTCCAAATAAGCTGCATAGAACTCCACAGGAAGGCCGTCGGCTCCCGGCGTCTTTTTCCGAGCCATGTGTTTGAGCGCTGCCCTAATTCCTCCCAGCGAAATAGGTGCACCTAGCTTGGCGCTCTGGTCCAGACCTAACTGCGGCAGCCCCGCGGCCTCTAGATAATCATCCAGACCTTCGGGGGGTTCTCTCAACCTGCTCTGATATAGCAGCGTGTAATAGTCCAAAAATTGGGTATTCACTTCCGTCTGGGAGAAGACCGGGTCCCCTGCGGGTGTAGTCAGAGACATTATAGGGGAGCCCCGGACTGCCGGGTTAGCCAGCCAGGCCAGCATCGTCCCTACCTTGTCCCGTTCAGCATGAGCGCGGGCCATATATTCTCTATAATCATAGCAACGGAGCCGCTCTACCTGCGTCGCCACTTCCTCGCGCGCTGCCGCCACCGCAGCCGAGCCGCTCCTATCCGTGTGGTTATCTATTTCCGCCTGGCGCAGGGTGGCCTCCGCCCAGTCTATATCTTGCACCAATACCCTGAGTGCCACAGCGACGGACGAAATGCATGTCCCTCTCACCACTGTTTTAAAAGCGTCCCATTCGTGTGCCCTGCTCGATGCCGTACCGGCGATGCCCAGGAAGTAGCGCTCTATGCCCTTCCCGAGCTCCGCCGCGAACACGGAGTCCTCGCGGGGTTCAATCGCCACGTCGGGATCACCTGCCATTGCCGCGACCAGAGCACAGTTATCAGGCAGGGGTTGTGGTCCGAGATCATCCTCGCTAAGTACTCGCTACTGCCTGTGAGTTACAACGCCCCCGGAGTGCACAAGACGCCATCAAGCCGCACATGTAAGTCATGTGGCACCGAGTAAAAGGAATAGTCCCTGCCCGAGTGGGATGCTGTGTGCGCCATGCATCTACTAGACCCCACGCTTCCTGCCAGTCCCTACGACACCTTGGCCACCCTTCGTACAGCCGACTGAGCCAGCGGTGGGTGGGAGCGATCAAGCTCCACGTCGGTGATTGCGCTGAAGTCCCCCCCCCCATAAACACTGTCCAACTAGAAACAATGCCAACTTCCCAGACAGCCGCGCAAAAAATGCGGCGTGGTCGGAGTTCGGAGCATAGACGCTGCAAAAGGTCACATCTCTACCATCCAGGCAGCCCAACACCAGCACATACCTCCCCTCTGGGTCTATGATGGTGGTCGTAGGTTGGAAGGGGACCCCTGATCGCACCCAGATTAATGTCCCCCTGGCAAAGGCAGAGTAAGTGGTATAAAACAACTGTCCCCGCCACCTCCTTTGCAACGCCCGTCTGATCAATGTGTGTCTCTTGCAGAAAGGCCACCTGGATCCCCCTGCGAACTAAATATGCATGCACTTTATAGCGTTTCCTCATGGAGTTCAGCCCTCGCACATTCCACGTTACACATTTCAATTCAAGTCGGGTCGCCATAGGAAAGGGCGTCACCGAACACAACCCAATGCAGCTTAAGGGGCACACTGACAACCCCTCCCCGAACATATCTTCCCCAACAACCCCCCACCCCAACTTTCCCCAGAACAGGCTCTAAACCATAGGTACCCATTCAAACACTAACCCACTAAGGGAAACACCCTGGTAGCTACCAGAGTCTCACAGTAAGTGTGAGGTAGAGGGGGTGGTTCAACACCAGCACAAGCGGGACTGCGGCCTCCCTTGTCTAAAATGGTGGTCAGGCCTCGCATCTGAAGTTCCCCCCTCCCGGGAGCGCCCCGCCCCAGGGGGACCCCCTAGGTAAATCTCCTCCCCTCAAGGCGAAGCCCCCCCGTTCAGATCAAGGATCCATCCCCCCGCCCTCGTTCACTAAATCAAGTCCACCCCACTCAGTGGTGCGGCCCCGCTCCCTGAATTTGTCCCCTCACTGTACACAGGTTGGAATCAGGAATCAACAGTCATCAAGCAGGCCATCGGCTGTCCGTGGAGTAACCTCAGGCAGATGGTCGTTATCCTCTCCAGAACCCCCCGACCCCACCTCTTCCGACCCCTGGTGGGATGTAGTGTCTGCCAAAGACGCCGCCTTCGCTAATGAGAGCTACCGCCTGTAACGCTGCCTGCCTTTCCAGATCCGTTTGGGAATGCGTAGGTGATTGCCCATTCACCCCACATTTCCTTGTGCGTCGGCCCCATCGGGGTCTTGGCTGCATCTCGGTGTCTGAGTCCTGTTGTCCCTGGCCATCCTTGCCCGCGCAGTATTGTTCGACCCAATGCCAGGCGTCGTTGGGATCATCAAAAAAGGAGGCAGTCCCATCCACCATCCCCTTCAGACGTGCTGGGAAAAACGAAGCATACTGTATACCCTCCTGGCGGAGCTCCCTCTTGACAGTCATGAAAGAAAAACGGCTACGTTGGACCTCCTGCGAATAATCAGGGTAGAGGGAAACGGAGGCATTGTCCACTCTGTAGGGGCCAGATGTCCGGGCTTTCCGCAGTATGAGATCACGATCCTTGAAGTGGAGCAGGCGCGCGACCACTGGTCTGGGGGGACGGCCTTGAGCCGGGGGCCGGGCCGGCACGCGATGAGCCCTCTCCAGGGTATAGAACTGGGACAAGCCATATTGTCCCCCTCGCATTTTTCGGGAAGGCCCACCACCCTGATGTTGTTGCGTCTGTTGCGCCCCTCCGCGTCTTCGGCCCTTCGTTCCAGCAATTGCACGCTGCGCGAGAGGTCGCTCAGTGACGCGTCCGTCGCCTTCTGCGCTGGTTCCAGCGTTGCAAGTGCGATTTCTGTGCTCTTGACATGATCTGCTAACTTGCCGTGATCAGCCCGCAACAGTCCAAGGCTGGTTGAAACCTGCGTTATATCCAGGTGCAGTGATTCCTTAGTGTCCGCTATGGCCTTAAGAATCTGGTCCATTTGCTGTTGTTGTAACCCCACAGCCGGGCCTCCAACCGGGGCCTGGGCTTGAGGGTCAAGCGAGTCATCCACGGGGTCCGGCTGCACTGCTTCCGGGGTGCGCCGCGGCTTCCCCATGGCCCAGCTGCAGGGGCAGCCGCCCCACCCAAGAGTCAGGTGCTCCCAGTCTCACACTACTAGAAGAGCTACGGGTGCACCGGTGGACCTCCCCAATGGCTGCGTGTCCTTTCGCCCGTCCTCACCACAGAAGCAGGCCCTTAGGGATCCAGCCTTGGCCAACACTTGTCAGGGATAGGGCTCCACCTGGCCACCGTGCCGGGATCCTCAGAAAATGGAAGCTCCCTGCCCACGCCGGCACCACTCCCTCCGCGGCGGCCTCCTGCAACACCGAGAAGCACCTTCCGCTGTTGTAACCCCCGCAGCTCAAACCGCCACTCCAGGCGCGTCGCAATCCACCAGTCGGGGTGTGCTCCCCCAGCAAGAGAACAGCGCCCCGTGAAGTCGAGGCAATCCGACCAGGGGGGCGAGCAGGCGCCCCACTATGGCGTCCTCACCGTCACCCCCTAAGGGCACAGGCAGGCCACAGTTCTGCAGGGCATGGAGCCGGTGCGATCGTCCGGGCTAGCTCCCACCCATCGATGGGGCCAGCTCTCCTCCAGGCCGAGGTGCGGAGGAGCAAGCGCCAAGAGGATGGGGAGACCGTATAGCGTCAGGTTTTCGAGGTCCCCGTAGCCACAGGATGTCCCCGCAGTGCCACTACGGCAGCACCGCCATCAAATTGGCTCTTCTGGGCCCCCAGCGGGAGTTTAAGGCGTTTTGTCACTCACCGCCTCCGCCAATGCCGCACCACCAGTGTTCCGGCTTGCGCTGCACATCAAACGGTATTCTCCAATCTGGTGCGGGGGCCCCCGCACCCAGCTACATTGTCTCCGCCGGGCTGCCTACCACAGCGGTGGGCTCAGGATCACTCGAGGCCGGGGATGCCAGGCCTCGCGTAGGCCGCAAAGAAGATGGCCGGCCCGTCTGCAAAGTCGGCAGCCGCAATAGTCGCCGCGGCGATCCCCGCCGTTGAGATCTGGGCTCAACCTGGACACAGGGCGCTCACGACTCCTGAGGGCCCCCACTGAGGGCTCCGACACCGCCGGGGGAGTCACAGGTCAGGATAAATGCCGAGGCCGACACGGAGCTCGGGACTCACACGTCCATGCTCGGTGGTGCCTAAGCCACGCCCCCTATATAGAGGAAATGTTAAGTGATTTAAGATTCTACATCAAAATAAAGAGGAACTCGACTGACAAGAGCAAAAATAAAATACAAAAACAAACTAGTAAGGCCCTAAGAAATGGACATATCTGCGACAAAGAGTACGCTTATATGAATATTTCAAATCCGAGGTTAGCAAGCTTGTATGGCATACCTAAAATTCACAAGTATGTAAAAAAGTCCCCATTCAGACCCATTATAACAACTATAGGATGTGTAACGGAACCAATTTGTAAGTATTTGGATGTCATTTTGTGTTCATATATCCAGGACACTGCAGCATATGTTCAGGACACCCGACATATTATAAACCTATTGGAAGGAACACCATTCAACCCTGATAGACAATGTTTAGTCACCCTGGATATAGAAAGTTTGTACAGCAACATACCAAGTGAAGGAGCAATCCTAGCAGTAAAATGGTTCATACAAACAATGAATATTGATTGTAACTCGTCCTTCAACATCGATTGTCTTACCATTGTACTTGAGGAAAATATATTCGAGTTTCAAGGTGAACTATATAAACAAGTAAGAGGAGTAAGTATGGGCGCATCTTGCCCCCCAACACTTACGAATATTTACATGACCCATTTTGAGCAACAATTCATCTTTAAATGAAATCGCACCATTCTTTGAATCAACACTGCACTGATCGCAGTTTATAGATGCCATTGTCTTCATATGGGATGACAATGAAGATGTCTTAGAGGAGTTTCGCTTATGGTTAAATCTTTGTAACCACAATATGAAATTTACTTCCAATTTTAGTAACACCTAGATTGAATTCTTAGAAACCTTAATTAAACATGATTGTGGACAGCTTGTAGTGGATCTATATATCAAACCTACAGCACAAAATACCTTACTTCACTACAAAGGTTTTCACCCCACATCCCAAAAGAATAGTACACCGTTTGGACAGTTTTTGCGCCTCAGGCGCAATTGCACGAAAATCGAAGACTTCGATCTTAGAGCCATTGACATGAAAGAAAAATTTCTAACCAGGGGCTATCCACATAGACTCATAGGAGAGTCGTATAAGCGCGCAAGATTTTATGACTGGCAACATCTTTTAAAAAGTGACAATAAAAAGAAAAACTCCAAATTAGTCTTTGTGACCAGGCATTCTCTGTTGAATGAAAAAATCCAGCAGATAATATGCTCCAATTGGCATGTACTCAACACCAACAAATCACAAACAGATACATTTCAGAAACCTCTCTTTGCATATTGGAAAAACAGAAATCTGAAAGAATTGTCAGATCACGCATGCCCATGTAAAAAGAGCCAGTACAGAGAAGTATTGAGGGCCTTCTTACCGATTCAAGGCAATTATAAATGTGGGAGCTGTAAAGTGTGCCCCTTCGCAATGGAAACTAATAAACTAATCTTTAATAGTCAAATGGTCATATCTAATGGAATGAATAACTGCAAAACTAAAAATATAGTTTATATGTTGATTTGTCTTTGCAACAAAGAACATGTGAGAGATATTTCACAAACTTTAAATGTCAGCTTGACGGAGCATAGGTCAGCAATTCAAACCCAAAAACTAGCCCCCCCACCCCCATGGTAGTCCATTTTATAGGAAATAATCATATACCTGATGATATTTGTTGGTTCATTGTGGAAAAATCCAAACTAAGCAAGGTCAGTGCTCAGAATGCATTAGAAAGAAACGTGACGTTTTTGGGATTTTTCTATTGGACCAGTTCAACAATGGATTGAATCAAGATATGCCATGGGAACAGGCCATTCTGTAGTCTCTGCCTGCCTGTTAATGCGAGCAAGTATAGTCAACATTGTCTTTATGCTCACCATTTGCCATGGGAACAGGCCTGTCTGTAGTTTCTGCCTTTTCATGTGAACAAGTATAGTCAACAGTGACTTAATGCTCACCATTAATTATGGTGATCATGCCTGTTTTGTTCACCCTTTCTTCATCATCACACTGCCACAAATTACACACCTGTGGACAGGTTGCTGACATCTATATACTCCTAGTTGATTCAGACTATATAAACAAATTCAGCACTTTGTGATTGATGCTCAGACTTTTAGTAATGTAATCGGGATCGATACTTTACTACACTTTTTTAATTCATATACATAACTTCAATGTATTGAATAGACTCATTTTAGTTTGTCTTTTCAATTATTCCATAGGTTGCTATTAGCACTTTGTGATTGAAGCTCAGACCACACATGTCATCATCAGGATCGATACATTATTACGTTACTCAGTTTATGTTCATAACCTCACGGCATTGTACAGACTCATTTCAGTCTGTTCTTTATTTGTATTATCATCACTATTATAATCATACATTTACTCCTTGGAATTTTAAATCGTCCTATCCCAAATAAAGATGGTGAGGTCTGTCCTTATATGTAGCCTGTTATTTAATTGTCAATACCCTCTGCTACTAAATTACATACAGTGTCCGTCATTCATTCTCTACTCTTAATCATTCGATAAATTGCGCAAATCCCAAACAGAGTTGTCGGTCGGCCCACGCAGTCCAGTTTTTATCTTCATTACATTTTGCCACTAATCAATGTATAGAGTCCATCCTCCATTTCCTATATTTTTTCATTCTAGTTGCCAAATTGTGCATATCTTAACCAAGATGGCGAGGTTCACTTGTACATGCAGTCTGTTCTTCATTTCCTATAGTTCGCTATCTAGTCCATTTTCTATTCTCAATTCAGTAGTATAACCGTGCAAAAACTCAATCTATGATGACAATGGCCGTATGAGGATGTAGTCTGTTCTCTATTCCTAATACATTCTGCCACCGAGCTGTGCAGGAAGTCCGCTTTCTATTACCAACTCTCCATTAAACGGAAATAGCGCGCCAAATCGCAGGCTTTATAAAAAGATTCGGCAGTAAGAGGCATTTCTTGTGATGGGGGGAAAAAGAATAGAACGCCACGCTGTCATCTGCAGGTAATCGGGGAACTCAGACAGGGCAATTGTGTTTATTTAAAAATAAAAATACTCCAAAGACACTTGCATACTACTGAACAAACCTGATGTTATGTTTTCAGCATGGATGACCTTATCATTTAAGGCTGTTATCCATTGGCGGCTAGAATAAAATTACGGGAAAAGAGCCCGCATTAAAGATAGAAAGTAAGTACTGTATATATATATATATATATATATTCTTCCCACACAACAAAACATACCATTCTGTAGTTTTGGGGTGAATAATATCATGTTTACACCATTCTTCCATTAGATTTTACATCCCTTGTGGCAAGTAAGAATACATATGATGCAGTAACCCTTGGGAACTATAAAAAGTAAGCGCTTAATTTTAAATAATTAAACAAGATATACCACTTGATTTAGATGTGTGGTTACTTGTGATATGTCCATGCTATCTTTTCTATAGATTCATCTATCAGGGAGGCCATAACCCAGTACCCTAACAATAATCAGCACTGTTTCCCGGTTGATCCAGCCCTTGCGCTCATTTGGGTTCACACCATTCCCTCTTAAGGACAGAGTGTGTTAGTTTTATCAGTAACCTCTGATGTTCAAACCCAAAGGGGCTCATTAGGATGTCGGGCGGATCGCCACTGCCATGCAGGCGGTGGCGATTTGCCCAACATCCATCACCGGCCGCCACACATTTCCCCCACCGCCACATTACAATGGCGGGGGGATCCCTGCGGTTGTAAACACCGTCCACCGCTTTCCCACACGGTCGCCTTGCGGCCGGGGAGGAAAAGGGTTCATATGGCTGGCGGTGTCTTTCAGACACCGCCAGCCATATTAGGATGGCCAGGATCAGATGCCTTTCCATGGCGGAAAGGCATGCGGTCTTCTCCATGGTGAAGGCGAGGGGGGGGATGCACATGGGGGTACCTGTGGTACCCCCCTGTATTTGTATACGCAATGCGGCAGGCACCGCGCGGTGCCTGCCGCTTTGTGTATGCAAATGCATCACAAGCATTTATAGCATTGCGGCGGGTGCTGGTGTGAAAACCGCCTGCCGCAATCTTATAAATGCATGATGCGCCCGCCACTGTGGTGGGCGCATCATAATATGCTAGTTTTCCGCGAAGATGGCGGGAGGGCAAAGTCCGCCCGCCATCCTAATGGGGGCCCAAGTTTCTTTGTCCTCATGATAACGTACATGCCTTTGACAATAACTATATAAGAGGACTTGCCATGATAAGAGGAATTAATTATTGTTTTAGACTCTTCACCAACATAGGAGCATATACTGCCCTCCCTTGAAACATCAACTGTAGTAGCCCAGCTTGTTCATGGGCACATATCTTTAGAATTTTTGAAGTAAGCAATTCTGGTGACTTCTTAGATTTCTCAGTTTTTCTTTTCATATGCTATTCGACATAGGCATTTAACTCTAGGTGTTCTCAGTTTTCACATATAGATAACTTTAGCACCTCAATGGAGAGGCATCTAGCATCTGGTCTTCTACCTAAAACTTAAGGTGAACATGATTAAGTTATTTAAATTGGTTTCTCAGTTCTTTAAACCACTGTATTCGCACATTATGTTGCACACGATTCACTAGGTTTAGATCCTGCCTATACCAGTGCTCCCCAAATGCTAAATTATAACTATATTATCTTATAGGCAAAGACACAATATTACCAATAACTAATACCAGAGTTCATTAGAGGCAGTAATACAACTACATTATTAACTAACATTTTCTTTTTCAATTTTTTATTTGGGTCCTATATTCTTTAGCTGTCATTAATGTGTTTATTTCATCTAACCTAGATTCTATTATGCTATACATATCACCAGACTAATAAGATCTGTTTTCCTCTCCTTTCCTTTTTAAATTCTGTAATTTTCACTTTTCTTCACGGTATGGGTGGAGTGGCCTTGATACATTAGTCACAGCGTTCAGTAAGTTGAATATAGAACGTATCAAACAATATATGTATTTAATTGGAGAATGTATATTCACACATGTTTTTGCCGTCTTCAACATCATTTTTTGTATTGAATTAAATGAGTTGATGAGAGGTAATTTAAATATTCTAGGTTTTAGTTTATACAAAATTGTACGTAAAACGTGTATATTACATTGGAAAGGTGTAATCATAAAATAATGGTTTGTGCCCTATCCAGTTTTTTCACTATAGACGGTTTCCTGACGAAGGCAGAAGTGCCGAAACGCGCGTAGCTGTTATCTACTGCTAGCCATCATCAAACCTGTCAAGCTTTTGAGAAATAATCCAGTATTGATTGTATTTTGTGGATTTACTTTTTCTACTCATGTACATATTATATGTGTTTATTTATTAATTCTGTATATATGTATATTAACACAATTGATTAAGGTTAAATACTATAACAAAAGAGATTTATTAATTAGATAAAATAATTTCATACCAAGAAATAAGGTTATGTCACAGACAGTCGTTATTAATGACACATCTTTAATGATACAAACCCTATGGAGCAAAGAGGGAAGCAGAACCGTGGTGGCCCTCCACTCAAATCATTAATACACGACAAGACCAGGGTCCTGGGACTGCGGAGATCCTAATATACCGTATCTCCTCAATTTAGTCCTATTCACCGGTTTGTAGTCTTCTACATAACACTCTGTGTACTCAATTTGTAGTATTGATACATATGTAGTCCTAAAACCTCATCTCACACTTTTTTGTTGACAGTATTTCAGAAAATGGTAACATAAAATAACACTATAACCAGACCCCCCAGGATATAGCGGCATGGATTAGCAAATTTAGCGGCACAAAAATGGAAATTTAGCGGCACAAATAAGGAAATTTAGCGGCAATTTAGCGGCATTTTATGTGGCCATTTTTCCTACAACAAACACAGGTATCTTAGTTTTTTTAGTTATTTAACAACATGAAGCTATGTATATTTGGTTTATTTACAATGTAGACACTTTGGGGCAGATTTATGAGGCACTTGCGCCACGTTCCGGCGCAGGGTGGGCGTTCCGGGGCAGGTGCGCCTCGCAAAAGTGGCTGAGTGAAATCTATAAGATTTCACTCAGTCACTTTCAGGCCAATGCTGCGACAAAAGCCTGCGCTTGCTTGAAGCAGGCGTAGGTCTTGACGCAGCATTGTTCAGATGGGGCACCCCCGAGCCTTGCTCCAGCAATGCGCCACCTTTACGGCACAGATGCGTCACGCATCTGTGCCGTTTTTGCCCCATGGTGCGCCGCATTATAAATGCGGCGCACCATGGGTGGCGGAGCTGTGGCGCACATTAACTGGCGCATCCCTGGGGATGCGCCAGTTAACATAAATCTGCCCCTTTGTTTCCCTCGAGCGTGTGCTTCACAATTATGGGCTGCTGCGCATTCTTTTTATATTTCAGACCCTGCCATTAACCCCATTGCCAGCGATCCTCCGTAACCTACAACCAGTAATTGACAAGTCGCCTTTCAACAACACTATGACTTCTGTTCTACAAAATACAAATATACAACCTTGTGATACAATTGGCAAAGTCCTATGGTACGTGAACGTCCTACACCTTCACCAAACTAAACATAGAACAATCCCATCTTAACCTGATCGACAATTAAACTTAACTTAAACCACAATAGCTGTGATCAGACAGACTCCCGACATTCTGTAAGCGCTATGGGGGTCTACAGTTGGTATCAATGCACCATGTAAAAGTTGGTAACATTGGCAGTGGAGACAAGAAAGCAGACTAACACTGCTTCTTTCTTTCTACCAACCTTTCCCTCCTTCTTTTCACTTCCCCTTCTTTTGATGTATACACACTTGTCTTCATTCCTTGTCTCTCATCTTATCTATTTGCTTTGGTATTCCTTCTTCTTCTCGTCTTTTTTTTTGGTGCAACCTGTTTTACTTCTGTCTCTGTTCTTTCACACACTTTCCCCTGCTTCTACTCTCACATTCCTGCCTCTTCCCTTGCACCTTTTTCCGTAGTAATACAATCCCATCCTTGGCCACACCTCTATGTTCTCATTTCCCTTGTTCCTCTCTCTCTCTCCTTTCCATCTCCTTGTCCCCCTCCTCCCAGAGCGACATTCCTTTTTTCTATCTTACTTCCTGCCTCTCTCTGTTTTTTATTACGCTTGTCGGCTTCTTCTGCTCCTTACTGCCTTTGAGAAATTGATTTATTTTCCTTTCTTCCCCTATTCAGGCCTAAACACCGAATGTTCGATATTTCATTTGAAGCCACTAATCGCATATTTCAAAACAAGCATTACAAAACAGCTGAGCAAAACATCCCCACATGCACGCAATAAAAACACAGGCAGAGAAAGGGACGAGCAGAGCCCCTCCCCCGCCGCCCAGCAGAGGCGGCAAGACTCAGCCCCGAGAGCCCACGAGAGAGAGAAAGAGGGGTGAATAACAAAGCCTCATTAACAGGTGAATGGGTCTTTCAAAGACTTGTGAAGAGCTCCGTGCGGCTCTGTGTGTGCTCGGAAGCTGCCTCGGGCCCCGGCTGACACACACGAAGGGAGGGGGCGCACAGCCAATTAAAGGGCATTGTTTGTTATGCTGTCTCCCAGTAGAGTAAATATCGCGGCCAATATTGTTATTATCGCGGCCATCGCGGTAGTATGCCGATTTCGCGATTTTTTCGTGAATCGCGAAATCGCGAAATGCTGGAGGGTCTGTATAACACATAACACTATACAACAAAACACTACACCCACAGGTACATATTAGTGTTATACTTCATATATTTGTGAATATATGCCTATATATAAAGAAATCTGAGCCTATTTTGTAACTCACTATGCTGTCTGTTTGCTCAGCTTTTGAATGGAATTCATGGTCATCGAGTCAGCGGGAAGAGTAGATTACTCCTTGTTAGGTCTCGCCTGTCGATGCGCATGCGCATCGAGCAAGCGAGACTATAGGGGCTCATCCACACTTTATCTAACTTGCAAGGAATCGTGGCGATTCCTTGCAGTGCCCGTGACTTTTAAGCTCAATGCGCATGTGCATTGAGCTTAAAAGCGCGTGCACAGCCGCCCGCATTCCTCCGACACCTTTGAAGTGAAGCTTAGCTTCACTTCAAAGGCCCGGCTTCTTCACACCTACATGCCGCTCTGCCCCGCTCCGCCCCCTCCCCTGAGTCATCCTGCCTGCCCTCGACGTTCCCCCCGCCCCCTCCCGCCACGCAATGCCGAGAGCTTTTTTTGATTAGCAATGGCGGCTTTGCTCTTCAGTGAACTTCTCCCTCCCGCTTTGGCTTTCCACCAGCATTTGCATGCCCGCCGTGTTACGGTGAAAGGCTTGTTATTATTTCATAATGCCAATGCTTGTTTTAAGATTGCTGTGACTCTTGCTCGTTTGCTCGCACTCCCTTGTTCTCTCGTGTGTGTGTGTGTGTGTGTGTGATGCTTTTCCCCTCTGCTCCTTTCCCATGTTGCGTTGCCTCCTCCCACCCACTCCTCAGCAAACTACTTGCAGGCACTTAAACATTTTTTCTTTTGTGTATTTTTCGAAAAAAGAAATCATAGGCCCAGGTTATTTGGTCAATGTTCCAATCAGATGTTACTCAGCGAGGAGTTACTTAGCTAAAGCACTGCTTGTTTCCTATCACCCCCAGACGTCCAAAAATAACATCTCCGTCGAACAAATGTGACTTTTGAAGTCAATGGAAAGAAACAAATTGCGCGGCCGGTTTCTATAACTTGCAGACACGTCACAGCTCTCCACACACTCCGTTGAGTAGAGCCAGCAGCTTAGCTAGCGTTACCAGCTCTGTGTCTAATCCGAAGCTCCTGAACGTGTGTTTTTGGTTAGGGCGAACAAACCATGAAGCTGCGTGGTAAGGCCGCCCGGCTCTTGGTAAAAGACGAGTCATTGTTTTTTCCTTCTTTCTTTATTCTTGTTAAACAACCGACCACGGTAATGATTAGGCTCCCACAGCATGTTTCCTCCCCCCTCTCTGTGCTCCCCCTCCCCCAACCCGCACACTCATGCTCCGAGGCCTCCAGACCCCCCATCTCTCCTCCCAGCACGTTTTCAATTAGTTTCGGCCGCTCGTTCTTGCTCCTCCACTTCCTCTTTCACCCTCACTCTCCCTTGTTCTCTCTTGCTACTCTTACCTCTCTTTCCCGTCTACCTTCCCCTATACTGTCTCCCCGCCCACCCACTTCATTCTTCCTCTCTTTCCCTTCCACTATCTCCTCCCCGATTCCCCCTTAAGAACCCATAAAATGCCACAGCTTACTTTGCCTGGGTTACAGCAGTGCAACATATTTTTTTTTCCTTATGGTGTGATGTGTGCATGTGATATTGTTATTGTGGTAACTCGTGCATGTAGTTGTTACATGGCAGTGTGACATATTCGAAATGACATCTGTGGCAGTATTTTGTGTGTGTTATGCTATGTTCTGACGGACTTGTGCATGTAATGATGTACATCTTGGTCGCATGTGCATTTTAAAGTGTGCGTTTATTGGAATATGATAGAGTATGTGGCTCATGACTGTGACTTGTGTATTTGGTGAAGTACGTGGCAAAGTGTGGGCATGTGATGACACTCACTCACTCTAACACCTTCTATAATTACATGCTTGCCTCTCTTCACCCGTCATAATCTGAAAATCTATTCCAGCACTTCCTTTTTTAAGTCCCAGTTCTCAGCAAAAATTAAATGTATCAATGTTTAAAGATTTATTACAAAAAGTAGAAACAAAAAAATGTTTATTACACTTTTAATCTTCATTTTTACAAATATTATAATACGCTACACATTATCACAAAAAAAATAAGCTAGTGCCATTATAAATTAGTGAAATTATTATGTAATTATTAATTATTTATAAAAAATAAAACCCATTACAATTTGTCATATCAATACATGTACGTTAGGTAAATACTAATCATGTATATTTAATAATGCTATAGGTGTCACATTTGCAATTTCTAAAAAAAGTCCCATTTATAATAACAAAATTAATGCATTTGAAATTATAAAAACATAAACAAAAATTTAAAAATTATTACATTTACAAGACCAATAACTCACACTTTTCTAATGCGAGACCTATTGCATTTCCAATGCTTGTTTTTAGTTGGCCACACAGGGTTTACTCGCGGCGGGAACGTGAGTCTCGGGAATTCGAGTGGAGACCATGTCGAGGCACTGTGTAGATAGTTGTTTGCCTGTTTCTGTACTGAGATAGTGGTTGGAACTTAAGTTCCAGTTCATAGATATTGTGTCGCAAGATAATTGTCGACTGAAGAGATCAGGTATAGAGGCCCGGTGATGTCCGGGTCGGATGAATTGAAACTGGTTTTGCTCCGCTTAAGTGGGGATTTCTTGTGATGAATTGTGTTACCTTTGTCCTGAGGAAGCCCGACTCAGTGTGCAAAACACGTCGACATATGAAGAGGAGGAATCTATCTAAATGAACTATGAATTTTGAATAATTTGTTACACCTTATACAAGCGATCGTTTAGAGAGGGTAGTGTGTAAAAAGAATTACATCACCCTGGATTGCTGTGATATTTATCTGTATGCAACCAGGTCAAAAAGGATGGGTATTACAAAAAAATCTAAACAAAGTATGGTTGTGAATTTGTGTTGATGTGTATATATTTTCTGTTGCTTTTTGTAAGATTTATAATCGTGCAGATACTCATATCTAAAATAAAAGAAAAGATATGTTATAAGAATTGAGGAAGCCCTCGTGAGTTGTTCTTGTAGTTGACAATTGTTAAGGTGGAAACTTGAATCCCATGCATGAGACCAATTTGTTTGTCTCTTTGCAATAGTTGCTTGTGTATATTTAGCCCTGGACATCCGCTCTTGTTCCTTGTGCATGGAATTCATGAAAGACAGCATGGAGAGTCTTTCATAAAAAGCACAATTTTTAGTATTTTTCCGCTTTTAAAAATAAATACAGACAGGAAACACTGTCTGTGTTTATCTGTAAAAATCAGTAAAAATCGAAAACTGGGAGCCTTAATTATGAACATCTAAGAGTAAAATTCTGAGTTGCGTTAAGCCATTCAAAGCATGAGTCTATATTGGAAACATACTGGGCTAACGTTTCAAGAAGGGAGATTTGGATTTGAAACTTGTACTGGTATTCCAGGGCTTTAGCTACGGTGTCTAATGTATTAATTAAATCCCGCTAGGTCCCAATATTTGGCAAGGGGTTAGTTGTATGGTCTTGCATAAATGACTTGATTTTGGAGAAGCTAAAGTATGGGGAATCATTTGTGCCTGAGGAATTGATAGTAATAATGATGGACGACTGGGTAGGCTGCCTCCCCAGATCTTGATTGCTATATGCCATGTGCTCAGTATCGGTCCTCAAGCCTGGTTTTGCTGTAAATGAGCCCTGTTCGGAGGGTTTATGCTGTTGTGGCGAAGGTATATTACCTCTGGGTGCATCATTGTTTGAATTAAATGAACTAAAGTTTGCTAAAGGTAAGGCCAATCAGACAGTTGATCATCCTGTTGTTGTGCTGCTAACTCAATTTGCCAGCGATTTGCTTCAGGCGCTAATAGTGGCGGAACTGTTCTATGTTCAGGAGACAAAATTGCAGATATATTGATAGAGTTGAGCCTAAGAGGCTGATCAAGTGAAGTACTTTGGCCAGATTTGATACATACTATTCTGAGCTGGAGTAAGCAGAGAAGTTAAAGTGCCAGCTGTAGTGGAAGGAGACTTTTGCTTGGACCTCTTCATTTGGGGTTGAAGTACAGGTTCAGGTTCAGGTTCAGCACTGGCTGTCTTTTGTGTATCATTAAAGTGATGCCTAGGTCTCCTCAGAAATAGTGCAGAGAGTGACATTTTATTATGATAGTCACGTTCAAGTTCCCACTATTATAGGATGTGAGTCCAATTCACACACATTATTTTGTTGCATGTAAAGTAGTGCAGTAGTAATACTACTTATTTACTACTATATTCATTTCACAAACCTACTTGAGAAGATCTCCATCTCACCTGTCTTTTCCATGCAGACATGTATGTTTACAACTTAGTACTAAATTCGGGAGAGACCAATGGGAGTGGTTCCAATAGGGATAAGGAGGGGTTTAAAAAGTGTGAAGGTGTTAAGGAGGGGCAAGCAAATACAAACACCCACGCACAAAACTATAAGACCATTGGTATTCACAAATGTAGGAGGCTGACTTAGTATATGGTGCACAATTATTTAAGAGATGCACCTTGCACTAATTTGGGCAACCCTTATTGTGATTTTAGTGGTTTGATAATCATAGGAAGCTCGCAGAGTGGTAGATGTGGAGAGCAGCCTTCTGGCTTATCTTGAAGGAGTGTTAAGCAGCATGTTTTACATGCTTGTCATGTAGTACAGGTTAAACTTAAAAGAACCACACAGTGTATATATAAAAATAGTTCTATTTATTACAGAAAATTCACTAACACATTGGTATATCTCCTACCTGGAGTTATCAACACAATGCACACATATTCTTCAAATGCAATAAGGTAAGTAGTACAAAATACAGTGATCTCCAGGGGGAGACCAACCCATATATTAAGAAAGTGGAATGTGAACTGCAAAAGAGGATGGGGCTTGGACCAGAAGACCTAGAGGAGCTGGAGACACAAGAAACCACCCAAGGTAAGTACCCAGGAACCCCACAAGGATGTTAGAAGAGTTGGAATAATGGAAGACAATAGAGAAGTCGTGATTGAAGTTTTGCAGAAGAAGACCCTTGTCAGAGGACCTCGAAGAATTCTCTTGGAGGACGGAAGGTTGGCGAGCCTACCCACCAATTGATGCCCAGGGAACCAGGTTACCTACACCAGGGAAGTCAGGAGCAAAGGGGTGAAGAGACGTCGGGAACCTCCATAGACGACAATGGAAGATTTGGAGAAAAGTCCCTCTGGAACAGAAGGTAAAAAAGTCCGATGGAATCCAAGGGTATATTCTGGATGTGAAGATCCTGCAAGCAGAGGTGACAGAGTCCATGCCACTCAGGAGTGACCAGACCACATGGAAAAGCAATGCCCAATGATGTTGGACGGTTCCGAAGTGTTGATGGTGACCATGTCGCTGCAGCTGTGAGGACTAGGTGACGTTGAGGAAAAGAAGGAGCCATCTCCAAGCTGCCCCACGTCAGTGACTAGGTGATCGGTGTGCGGCGGGAACACCAACAAGTCTCACGGTCTGCCTGAGGCCGGGCTGCATGTTGCTAATGTTCTTTTGGTTCATTATAACACATGAGGGGTTTCGGCATGGTCATTCTGAATGACTCACATTGTTATGCTTGCCCTAGACCGAGCTGCATGTGTTTTATGGTCACTCCCTTCACATATTGGACACTAAGATATTGACGTAATCCCATTGCTCCATCTTGTATAGAGGTGCCCATCGGTTTCTAACTACACTGCGATGACACCTGCCGTTGCACCCATGTCTAGTACACAGCCATTAAGTCCAGCGTCACCGAACTCACAAAGTGCATGACTCCATCTGTCATTGATGCCTTAAACAAGTATTTTTCTAGCTATCAAGACAGTTTCCCTGCCTTTTTTCCCTCCTTCTCTCCTTACAGGAAGTGTCTTTACACTCAGGCTATTAACCTAATCATCCTGATGAAGATCCCACTATCTTTTTGCAAGGGATAGAAACGACGTCGACCTAGCTTATAGTTCCACGCTTGACCATTGTGTGATACCAGTGTGGTTACTAATATGGATAGCTTGCTTCAAACCCTATTCATATCAAAGCTTCCATTGCTTCTTGCCTGAAATCCCTTATGTTTGTTTGTACCTGTCTTTGGTTTTTGTATTGGATGCAAGATTGCGTCCCGCTCTATTGTTGCTTCTGCCTATAAAGGTAAATGTATCTAATTGAATAAATTCTGTGTCAGGCTGGACACTGTGCAATATAGTGCTCATTGTGGTCTATATTCTAATCTATGTTATGCATTTTTCTCTCTAAGGACCATTGTTTCAAGATATAATTGACACCCAGGGTCCTTAGTTACTCAGTGGGTTCCCTTGTTCATTCTAAACACTAGCTTGGCTCAGCAGCAGGAGGGCAGAATCGTGTCTGTGGTCGGCAGAAGCACTAGCTTGCTGTTCCAAGCTGAAAGGATGGTACCGTGAATTCACGGGGGCTCCCTAGGGGAGTGTCCCAATACTTAGGATCCTACATACAACACTGGAATCGGTGTAGAGGTAGGATTCCAACATGTTTGATAAAAAACATGATCAGTTTCACTGCAGCCAATACTTGTTAGACACCTCATAATTGACTTGATGCCCACTACATGTATTAAATGGCCGACACACTTAAAAAGCTGAATAATCGACTCTGGGGTTTGTACGCGTGTCCTGGTCATGCAGGGCACCCTCACACTTATAACATAGTCCCCTGCCTTCAGGACTGAAAAAGCTGCCTTAGGGGTGACATAGGTTTTAAGTGCAGTGATCTCGGATAAAAGGAAACTTATATCTGTTGTGAGTGGTGCAAGCACCAGCTCACACAGGCTGAAATGGCAGGCCTGTAGTCACAGTTTAATTGGTCTCTCAGCTGCAGCCATTAGGGGACTCCTGGTGTACGTATGCCCTGGTGTACATATGCCCTGGGTACCTTGGCACCATATACGAGGGCACAATAATAGCCAATTGTGGATGTTTAAAAGTACTTACTATGGTCAATTTAGGGAGAAAGCAAAGAGACTGGGCTCATGATTAGCATGATCCCAGTCAGACTAGGTCAAAGACTCCAAGCAAAAAGTGGAGGTAGCCATAAAAGCAGATCCTACTTTACTACAACAAACTACACATCTAAACCTTACTTCTAAAACTAAACTTATAAAACTCAGCCCTAAATGTCACAAAACATTGGGAGGTGTACAAAAGCCTAGCCATGGAGAATCTCTAACAACACACATTGCCACTCACAGGTACTGAAACACACTTCCATAGAAAATAATGGAGGTAACATAACACCTAATAGAAATAATGGTAACATAATTACATAATTTTTACACAAAATTATCATGAAAGCAAACGGCAAGAGCAGGTGTCAAACAGCCCTAAAAGGCCCTCCGTTAAGGAGGAGAAAATGTATCCCAACTCTGCAAGCCATCCTGCCCACACTCCAAATGTGCAGGCTACCCACGAGCCCAGATCTATTGCCTTAGATTCACACCTGATCCAGGCATTGAGCAAGGTAGAACCTTCATGATTGCTAGCTAATACTTTAGCGAAAGAGGACTTAAATGATTTGAAATGTTGTGCTACCCGTTTGGCCAGACTAAAGGCAACATTTGATGCTATGAACTTTCATTCTTCCAAACTCGATATACAGGGTGAAATTTTAAACACTATTGCAGTATTCATCTTGGGAATCAATACAAGTTAGAGGTACTAAACAGCCTGCTATCTAGGGTGCAGAGAGATCTTACTGATAGTTTCCTCACATCACTGCACCCAAATCATGGAAAAGTTGAGTACATTGCCCTGTTTAAGCACCTTGGTATACGAGATAAAGAAAGGCTCTAGATAACCAGAAGCATCATACATCACTAAGGCAAGCACCAACATAAAAGCAGACAAGCCCTTCAACACAGCAATGAGGAGTATGCTGCTCTAGGAAATAATCTCCAATCTGAGAGCAAACCAATTTATGCAGAAGTAGCTTTGCATGATGCGAGGATACCGCCTCAAACCAAGTTTTATAGAGTCAAGGATGACTCCATCTACATCTAGAACTATCACAGACATCTATTTTAAATCAACCACCTCCCACACATCACAAACACAAGAGCACTCACAGAATGGAATATCTCATTAATTTCCGTTGGTATTGTCCCATCAAGAGAACCAGTATGATAAGGGTATCCAAATAGACAATAAAGTGAAATAGGTCAATCGGGGGGGGGGGGGGCATAGCACACGGAGAAAAGGCACACAATAAAACTGAAAAGTTTGCAAGGCCAATCGGGTGGATGACCAAGCGAGAAAGCAAAAAGACTACATATAAGAAGGAAAGGTGATCCTAGAACAGCTGACCAAGTAGTGAAGCTATTCAAAACATAACTATTCCCAATATTCACCAAGAACCAGGCAAGGCAGGATGGGCCAAGCACACTCAGAACAATTTTTCTCCCAACAAATCACAAGGAAAGACTGGACGCAGAGGGCTACCAAGGCTTAACAGACCATTTGAGGGCCTGTGGCAGTTCCCCAACACCATCAAAACAGCTTACGTACCCACAGAATGCAGTCTCGGCCCTAAGGGGTAAAGCTTTTCTGAACAGCAAAGTGTGTTTTAGATCACGCAAATAGACATGGGTGCAAATTGGGCATCACCTCTTATTTTCAATATGCTTTGTTATATATGTAATGATGATTTGAGACCACAATGTACAGCCAATGTTTTGGAACCAGTATGATTCTCATTTGGCCCCAGTTTGGGAACCAAAAAGCAATAACTGAACTGTTTCATATTTTAACAATGAAGTACTGTTTTTATGTATAAAACCTTGCATTTGCAATGCATTCTTTCCATAAACCTTAAGGAATAAAAGTGTATTAAAGTCACAAGTTAAACTACCTACCATGGAATATCTATGCAATAGCACAATTTACACTTAGTCACTACTCTCTGTGAGACATTTTATTTGCTATCAGTGGACTTGTAGGCCGTCCATTACTTACCAGAAGTTGGCTTTATTGTCTCTCTCACTTGCTTGCTTCTTCTTGGTCAGCTGTTGTAGGCTTCCTGCCATTTCATGTGGCATTCCTTCCCTGAGCATGAAAGCATTACTTGTGTCCTTCCACTACTTATTCACTTAGGCACTGCTTTTATCTTTAGATGTAAACATACTAGTAGAGTGTGGCCTTTTCAGCTGGATCCGTCTTGTACTTCTTCTCCCTCACTGTCCCTTCCACCTGTGTGTTGCTTGGCCCCACCCTCTCTCTATCCTTTGTGGACCGTGTTGTTGCTTGCCCCAGCCCCTGTGTCCCACCCTCCACTGTCTCTGGGCTTTCTTTCACCTGCTCAGTACTTTACACTGTTATCCATGTTTTTACCCGCCCTTCTTTACATCCCTCGTTGTTGTGTTGCCCTTGACTTAACCTCCCTTACACAATGTTGCCTGCCGAACCACCGTTCCATAAACAAAAAAGCATGGCATGGCCAGCTCTGGCTGTGTCATGTTGCTTTTTCTTCCACCTGTACCATTGTCAGTGTTACTCCTGGTCCCACATGCCAGCCTTTTAAGTTGCCCCCACACCACCCTAATGCCAGCAAAATAAAAAAAAAGCTGGCCTCGTCATAGTGTTTTAAAAACAAATCAGACATTTTTCTCTTTGGGAAACTCTCAAAGGTATGCCTATGAATGAGTCTTCTTTATATCTACATGCACCATCACACATACAGTAAGTCAAAGCTTCATGTGTGGTCTTGGGCTGCTCTCTAAAGTGTTAAACAGTGGAAGATCGAAGAATCTGAAATATGTCCTGTTAGAAGGCCAATCAATTACCAGCCCTTAATCACCTGCTTATTTGTTTGTGCTGAGGCAATCTTTACCCATCCTGCATTCCTGTCAAACCTTTTTGTTAACACCACAGAATAAACATTGCCCTATTACAGTTGTAATATTTACAGTCATCCTGAGTGGTGTAAAAATGAAAACCAGTGGGGCAGGAGACAATAGAGTACTGTTTGATTAATAAAACCATGCATTTGCAATGCTTCCTTTCCATAAACCTTAAGCAATAAAAGTGTATTAAAGTCAAAAGTTAAACTACCTTCCATGTCGGTCACGGATCCCTGCATCGCGAGTGTTCGGGTTGTGCTCTGACTGCCGGGCCATGGCGCCTGAAAGCTTTAAGGACGCATTCCCTAAAGCTTCTCGGGGCCCGTTGTCATGCGCTTTGAAGGTCGCCTCGGAGGTCTTGTTCCTGTTCCCAGTCTTGGTCGAGATAAAGGTTCGGGGGCTCCAAGTCTTCATTCGCCCATTTGAAGTCCTCCAAGGGGTCAAGTAAGAAGAGCCACAAAAAACACAAAAAGTCAAAGTACGCTTCGACTTCACCTCAAGGATTCTCGCCGGATGGGGCCTCTTTCTGTGGATGGTGTTCTGGGGTGTGTAGGAAAGCGGATTTCTGTTGTAGTAACCCCCACTTTTTACCTGACACTTGAAGCAGTTTAACTTGATGTGCCCTGTGCCCCTACCACTCAGGTTCCCAGGGCCTGTGTTCTTTCCCAAGACTGTCTCTTTGTACCCACAGTTGGCACATCTATGGCCACAGGTAAGGCCCTTGTAAAAGGTATCATGGTTACCTAGGTCACTGTGACTGTGGACGGCCTCTAAGTGCTGCAGCTCCTGTTGTGCCACACTTAGAGACCCTGCACCTTAACACCCACATAGTGCCATTGCAGGCGGTGTGTTTTGCTGCAGAGAAAAGTGAAAGGACGACATGGTGTGCCATGCCTGCAACCCACTGCCTGAAGCCTAGGTAAGTCACACCTCTTTCAGGGTGCACTAACCCACAGGTGAAGGTACAGTTGTATGAGCACTGTACAGCTACAATGTCTAAGTCCATTCTTAGACATTGTAAGTGCAGTAGAGCCATAAAGAGATTATGGTCTAGGAGAGGGTCATTATGAACTCCACAACTCCATAATGACTTTACTGAAACCTGGGAAGCCTGGTAGCAAACTTCTCAGCACATTAAACCCCACACTGATGCCAGCGCGGGATTTAATACAAAATGTACTCGGAAGGAATCGTAGAGAAGCCCCCTGAAAAACAACCAGCCCTGGTGTGGTTCCTCTATGGCTGCCCACCATTTACCACCGGCAGACAGATTTTTGAAGACCTGGGTAGAGTTCCTCCACTCCGGGTCCAGAAACAAAGTCATTCCTGGGAAGAGGTGTCATGCCTCCTCCCAAAGGATGGGCTGTGTCCACGAAGGGGAAGCTTCAAAGGCCTGCTGCCTTTGTAAACTGGCTCTGCCTTTTGCTGCCCCAGCAACTGGCTCCCACCGGATCTGATGCTCGACGTTGGGCAGGAGAATCGGTGGGAAAACCAAATTAGGAGGAGAGGTGTGCCCACTTTTGGCAACCCCACCCCTCAGGTAGGAGAGGCGAGGTGAAACACGCATGTCACTCCCATCCATCTTAAAGCGGAGGGGACACAGCCAATTAGAGAGAGGCGCATGGTCCCTCCCAATGGAGGGTGACATAAAAGGGGGTATACACACCCAAAGGAAGGGACCAATTGGTCCCAACCTGCACACCCCTAAATGAAATATTTAGGGGAGACCCTGAAGCTTGCCTCCCTAGATTCCTACAACCTATGAAGAAGGATGCAAGAACTTGCACTGCAGAGGAGACTGTAGAGAATAACTGACTTTGCCCCAGCCATACAAACCCGTCTGCGTTTTCCAGAGATCCTGCGCCAAGAGTCGACTTGTCCTGCAGCCAGACACCTCCAGAACCCCTGTGAGTACTGACTGCCTTCAACAAAGACACAGCAGCTATGTTCAGAAGAAAACTCCAAAGACAGACTCTGAGCATGCTGAGGATGAAAAAACTCGATGCCGGGAGCCACCAATGCACCCGTCGCCCACGGCCTGATTCCAAGTAGCCCACCAGTCCCAGTGAGGTTCCCCAGCGCTCCAGAGTTCGAGTCCACCATGGGTTGACCCCTCCAGGACTCTCCGATGTCACCATCAGCCCCTGCACGGAGACCCCCCAAATGCCAGTCGCCCGGTAAGGTGATATTCGACCTCAAAAGACACTACTGCATCCGGCCACCCTGTGCCCTGGAGAAGAGGACCTGAGGTGAACCTACATCCCCAAGCCCTCCAACTTACCTGGAAGGCTTCCTGGACCGCGCCTGCAGCCCAAATCCAAAACCTAAGCCTCCGTAGGATTGCATTGGGCTCCTGATACCTTCTAAGCACCCTGCACCTGCCCCGCCTTTGTTGTGGACCTCATGCCTACCTGGGACCCCCTTAGCCCTGACCTTAACCCAAGACTGAATGGCCTGCCTGTGAGCTGCCCCCAACTGAAGTGCTCCCTAACCATATTGGCTAATATTGGACCTATGCACCCTGCCACCCTAGTGTCGCTGGTGGTGCAATTTGAGTGCCTAACTGGACCTCGGGGA
Source organism: Lissotriton helveticus (assembly GCF_964261635.1). Taxonomy (NCBI): domain Eukaryota; kingdom Metazoa; phylum Chordata; class Amphibia; order Caudata; family Salamandridae; genus Lissotriton; species Lissotriton helveticus. The sequence continues at coordinate 572,867 of NW_027612015.1, forward strand.
ACCTTGGTCCTAACCCCTAAAAACTATTCATGCAAGTCATTTACTTACTTGCAAACCGATAAGCTTTTTTTCCTCATAGGAATCAATTTTAAGAGTTTTTGTTCCTACACACTTCTGTGTTGAACTGTGTTTTGTATGAAAGCAAAGTAACTGTGCTTCAAACCAATATGTCTTACTTACCTGTGCAGTGTAGGATCCACTGTGTGATATCTAGGCATATCACCCGAGCAGTCAATGTAATCCAAAAGTAATCTAAACGTACCCTAAAGTAATTTTTATGTATTTTAAATTGTTTTAAAAAGCAAGTACAAAGCAGTAACAATTGCAATTTCAAACAAAATACATTTCCTTGTAAAGTTTTGAAATTAAAAGTATATTTCACTTACCTGTGCCAAGTCCGGCTTAGTTCTAGAAATAAAACATAAGTATAATTTTGTTATGCTTACCTAATTGGTCTGAATTCTGTCTCTGAGTGTGTGCCATCAACCACACGACCACAGAGAGAGGTGTTAGTGATTATCTAATGTAACCTCTGTTATACCTCTGGGGATCCACTGGACTCTATGCACACTATACCTTAATTTGGTATAGTATATACAGAGCCAGCTACCTGCAGGGTGGGCTCTGCATTTCCCTCCCTTTCCAGGACAGAGAGCAACACCTATCCAATTGAATTTTTTTTATGACACCATATGTGCCATTTTTTGGTGGCCAGACCCTGCCGGCACACCTTCGGGCCTGGCGGGCTCAGCAGAAGGGGATCCATTAGGGTCCATACCGATGGCTCCGGGGCCCATGGTTCATCATGGATCCATTCCCAGATCTGGACCAACGCACATCCACGACCTTCCCAGATGCCACGTCCGACACTGAGACTCCCAACGCCACTGTCGGTTGCTGGCCACGTCAGCTCCATTCTCATCACCGATGACACAGAGCCTGCCGGGCATCCACTGGAGCTGAGGCCGGTGGAGACAAAGCCCTCTGACTCATATCACATCCGCAGCTTTATTTTGAGGGGCTAGGATCGGTGGAAGATTGGAAGCAGATGCAAAACCACGTAGAAGTCCCGCCTTACACCGAAGAAATGGACTGATATGAGGAACTGGGTGATGCCAGTGGCTTGGACACCTCTCCGGAGGCTAACATGCTTTCTCCTCCTAACTTGGCTATGGAGGAGGGCACTTCCTTTGTCATGGTGTTACGTAGGGCTGCGGAGATCTTGGACATGCAGCTTCCTTCTTTGGCAGTCATAACCAATGGTGTGACGGAGGTCCTGAAGCCTAGCGTCTCCACTTCAGGACCCTTGCTGCCATTTAAGAAGGTCGTAACTGATGTTCTTCTGGGCACTTGGTCCGAGCCCAGCACAGGGGCCCCTGTGAACAGAACAATCACACGCCGCCACCGGCCTGCACTGGGCAACGCAGCTTTGCTAACATCTCATCCAACCCCAGAGAGCTTGGTGGTTCAAGCCTCTTCCTCACATGGCTAGTTCCCTTCCGCTGCCCTCAAAAGGGAATCAAAAATGCTGGATAGCTTCAGAAAGAAAATGTTCTCTTCAACCAGCCTAGTATTACGGCCGGTAAACACTGCATGCCTTTTGGGCCACTACTCCCATTCGTTATGGGAGACGGTTGCTTACATGCTGCCACAAGTCCTAGAGGAGGCCCGGGCTGTCCTCTCCCAAGCTGTTGCAGAGAGGAGAGATGTGGCGAAGTTTACAATTCACTGTGGCCTTGATACGACAGACTCGCTGGGCACAGCAATTTCCTCAACAGTGACCGTTAGGCACCATGCCTGGCTGAGAACGTCTGGCTTCTCTGGGGCTGTCCTTACCAACCTATGGAGATGCCCTTTGACAGCTTTTGTCTCTTTGGAGATAGGACAAACACATCGCTGAGCGCTTCAAGTAGTCGTGGGCTATGGCCAAGTCCTTGGGCCTTTCTGTGTCATCCAGTCCTGCGTCTGCCTTTCGCTCCTTTCATGGCTACGGAAGGAGCTTCCAGCCACACTAGCCCTATCCTAGCCAGGTGGCTACATACATGGGCATCCCTTCAATTCACAGAATTATTACTAGGTGTAATGCATATATGGTGTATGTATATATTTATACACATAGTTATATGTATCTATTTAGATATGTTGGTTTGTCTGTACACATACACATTATTTTTTAGTTATTAAAAAGTACATATTGAAAAAAGTATTCTATAAATGTATATTTATGCTTTACACATAGTATATGCTATATACTATGACATACTTATATAAGTAGGTGAGTGTGCATGTATAGGGGGTTATGCTACTTTATATGATTGTGAGAGGGCAGGCCGGATAAACAGACGCAGAGGCTGTATATATTTCTTAGTGATTGTGGTTTTAATATTTCGATCAGGTGGTCAACAAAAAGGAGTCCTCAGGTTTTCACAGTGGTCTTCTTTCTTCTTCTTTCTTTTTCCTCCTTCTAGCCGTCTTCTCTCTATGGCACCTCCCAGTGGCTCAGAAAAGAGGATAAGAAGGAGCTGTAAGTATTGTGATCTTTCGTACTTACAAAGAAGACGTCTACCCTTCACCACACCTGGTCTGTGTATCGGGGCCGAGGGGAAAACAAAATAACCAAAACCTTCCCTCTCGATAGACTGTCCCGTAGGTTTTTTCACCAGACGGAGATCACAAAATGAAAGGTTTGCACATTATTAGGTATTTCCGAAACACCGTAGTTGTATAACAAAAGTGCTATTTTTTCTTTCCAGTGGTAAGTTGCGTCTGGGACGTGGCTGGGTGAGGGACAGGGAATCAAGTGAATGGGTTTTACATTCATGCTCCACTCTCCCGACTTGCTCTCACTTCCCCCCCTTTTCCCCAAGTTTCTACCCACCCGTCCCATCTGGACTTACCCGCTCCCTCTCAACTCTCCAGAGTTGCGGCCGCACTTCTGCATCCTCTAGATGGCTACACCACTCCTCACTCCACTTCTCTGATTAGTCTCCCGCCTCGCCGTCCTCTCTGGCTTCATCTTTGGGGTTGGTATGGATTCCTTCTGCTCTCTGGCATGATCCTCTGTCTTCCAACGGCTCCGGACCCTCTCTCTCGTCTCTCCATGATCCTTTTTCTCTCTAGTCTCTGGACTCCCTCCATGGTCAGCCCCGCCTCCCGGTTCGTCCAGTGCTTATCTTCCTGCAGTAACACATGACAAGGGGGTTTTACGTCCAGAGGAATGACGCAGTATTTATTTTCCTTCAGATTGTATCCTAACTCCAGTCCTGGGAAAACAGACTCAATGCCTGGATCATAGGTATATGTCAGGGACCGGGTAAACCTCACAATGATGATACATACTGTATGTAAATACGAATTTAAGGAGCTACTTTTAAAGGTTACAACTATTTATCTAGATAACTCACCGAGATGATATTGTCTATATACATGTCTTTTTGTACGTGGAATTATACTTCCTTTTTCATAGGGAGTTACATCAATATCGAAGAAGAACAGCATTATCTAAAGGTCTATGTATACTTATGCACAACCCACATCAGACTGTCTGACCATTTAAATAATTCTACAGGTATGTACATATGGGTCTACATATAGTAGGGTTTGTGCCTCGTACAGACAATTTATTAAGTATTATGTGTATGTCTGTATGCTGTATATTTAGATGTGAGGGTATGTCTCTTTTTTTTTTTTTTTTTTTTAGATGTATCAAATATTTAAAACAGTTACATTGCTGACATTATTACACATAGTAATTCATTCAACAGTGATTATACAAAAAAAATAGATATTCTGAAGAGTATGAAGATCCTGGTATTTACAACAGCAGGAGGGGATAAAACAGGATTTAAAAGAAACACAGTCTTCATGTGAACCAGACAGTCTTATAAATTATTATTTTCATTTAATCAATGTCTAGATTACCTCCATTTTCTAACTGGAGCCCACATTTTCTTGCCGAATTCACATTTTTTCCTCCCCTTTAGCTCGTAAAGGCTTTCTTCAATATTATGCATACCTAAAAATCTTGAGAGCCATTGTTGGAAGGTAGGGGGATAGGGATCTTTCCAACCCGCTGAAACTAAGAGGCGAAATATAGCGACAGAGATGAAGACTAGGGCTTCCGCACCACCATCTGTCTCCATTTTCCCATCCAAGCCCACTAAAACCATTGTTGGGGATAAAACGATGTTTTGTTCTAGCAGCCCCTCTAAAAATAGCTGTATCTCTTTAATAATTGGTGTCAGGTTCGGACAATTATAAAACATGTGGAGTAAATCTGCCGGTCCCATGTTACACCTAGGGCATTTATCATTATCTCTCACTCCCCACTCGAACAGCTTTGATGGAGTGAAATATAAGTTAAAAAGGGTCTTATAGTGTTGCGCCCTTAGATTTGTGGAGCGAAAAATCTTTTTATTTAATACTATGGCGAGATCCAGATCTACATCCGGGTCTCCTAGTTTAAGAGCTAAGGTGGTTTCAACCTTATCCATGTCATCATCCAACTCCTGCAAAAGATTGCCATAACAGATTCTGATTTTCTTACCTCCATTTTTCAGATATTCAATTAATGTATGGCAAACCTGAGGAGATAACCTGGGCCTGAGTGATCTGATTGTTTGAGCCATCTGTGCATAAAGTAACCAATGGTTAGATGGGAGCCCGAATTTTTGTTGCAATGTGTTAAAATCAGTAATCTCGTCTCCTGATACAACATCCCCCAGACACTTAGGACCCGATGTAGGTCACCAAATACCGGTCGGTAACGGCCGAATTCGGCCGTTACCGACCGGTATTTGGTGATTGAGATGTAGAGGACAATATTTTACACAATCGGTAAATTTACCGATTCTGTAATATACCGAATCGGTAATTATACCGAATCGGTAATGTTACCGATTCGGTAAATTCCAGATGTAGGTAGCACTGTTTACAGTGCTACAGGCCTTCAGAATTCGGTATTTTACCACCCAATCCTATTGGGTGATAAAATACCGAATACAGGTGTACATGCACATCTGTGCATGTACACCTGTGCCATGTGACAGACAGACATGCCCTTAGGGCATGTCTGTGTGCCACATGGCATACATGCCTGTATTTGGGGTGCTAGAGGGTGTCAAAGTGACACCCCCTGCACCCTTGCTGCAATCGGTATTTACCGAATCGGTAAATACCGATTCGGTAATGCCCATTGATTCCTATGGGCTTCATTGCCCATAGGAATCAATGGGCATTACCGATTCGGTATTTACAGAATCGGTAAATACCGAATCTCAATGATTCGGTATTTACCGATTCTGAAATACCTACATCCCTCCCCTCCATTTTACCACTTCTTAAATACCGAATCGGTATGATTCGGTATTTAAGAAGATTTAAAATTAAATTACCTACATCGGGCCCTAAATTCCCTTCTCCCTCCAAAATCGACTATTAATATTATAGCCTAGGTGCACAAAAATGTTAGATTTCCATATATCAATATTGGCATGAATTTTTGGAATCTTTAGATGTTTCCCCACAGATTTCCAGGTTCCCCATACAGCCATCAAGATCTTGTATCTGGATCTTTTATAAAATCTCCTTTCAACCTCTCGCTTCAGCAATCCTACTGCCTTTCTACCAACTAAAAGCTCGTAAATAGTGGGGATTGATCGAATATCAGGTGGAAATTCAGCTGTTCCATCATCCAATTTAAACAATATATTCATTTGGGCTAGCAAACACGACCAATGATATAGCCTTATGTTGGGCATAGCTAGGCCACCTCTCATGAGTGGTAAAGATAGGTGTGCCAGTGACCTTCTAACTTTCCCATACTGCCAGACAAATCGGATAAATGTTCCTTCGATCTTCCTAATTGTCCCCTCCTCCAACAGCAATGGTATAGATCGAAAGAGGTAGAGCAACTTAGGGAACATAGTCATTTTTACAACATTTACCCTGCCTATCAGTGACAAATGTAACACGTCAATCCTCCTTAGCTCCCTCTCAATTGACTCTAGCAGTGGATAGTAATTGTCCGAAATGATCTTGTTGATATTCGCTTTTATTCTTACCCCTAGATATACAGCTGAGTCCACATATCTATGATCCAGTTTAACAATGTTATTTGTACAAATGATCTGTGTTTTTTCTTCATTTAATCGGTATCCTGACTGTACCCCGAAATCCTTGGCCAGTTGACTAATCTCAGCCAATGCTTGTTGTGGAGCAATTGTAATAATTGCCAAATCGTCGGCGTAAGCCAAGATTTTGGTTGTATAGCTATTGAGTTTAACCGGGATGATCTGCTCGGACATCAATATTTTTTGGATCAGGGGATCTATGTACAGTGAAAATAGTATCGGAGAACATGGACATCCCTGTCGGGTACCTCTTTTGATTATTATTTTGTCAGAGCTTTGTCCCATGACCATGACCCTTGCGACCGGATCTCTATACATAGCCTTAATAGCCTTCAAGCTCTTGTTACCAAACCCCTACCGACCAAAATCCCCCACAAACACTCCCATGCCACCCGATCAAATGCTTTCTCAGCATCTAGAAGGATCATGGCCATATCCTCGCCCCTGGCAGCACAGGCATCGAGCAGAGCTATGGCTTGTCTTATATGATCTGTGGTGTCACGGCCTGGCACGAACCCATGCTGCCAAGGGGAGACCAACTGACCAATGATCCTTCCCAGCCTTAACGCCCATATCTTAGAATATAGTTTCGTATCTGAATTGATGAGGGAGATCGGGCGATAGGAACCTGGATTATCTTTAGGTTTTCCTTTCTTATGAAAGACTACAATATTTGTCTCTTTCCATGTTTCTGGGATTAACCCTGAGCACACTACCCCTTTAAATAAATCTAGCAATATTGGTGCGATTTCTTCCTCTAAACACTTATATAACTCTAGTGGGATACTATCAGGTCCTGCAGCTTTACCAGCTGCCAGTTCCTGTAGTGCAGTTTTAACCTCCATCAAAGTCAGGTCAGACTCCAATATCTCCCTGCTATTTTCATCTAATTTAGGGCCTTCATCTTTTAAGTTTTGATTCGGTGCCATCCCATCTCCCTCTTGATCATATAACTTCTGATAGAAGGCCTGAAAAACTTCCAGAATCTCCCCGGGTTCTGTGTAGTCAATCCCCATTACCTGTAGACATTGGATAGTATTTTTGGATCTCTCCTGCCTAATCCGCAGTGCTAACACTCTTCCTGCTTGTTCTCCTGTTTCGTAGCGACTTGCTCTCGAAGACTGATATTCTCTAGATTCCTTTTGTGTAACAAACCCCTGAAGATCCGCTTTAATAATATTGATTCTGTTTAAGCTTGCTTGCCCATTGGTCTGCTGACCTATATCTTTGATATGCTGTATTTCTGCTATACCCAAATTTCTGATCAGAGTTTCGACTCTCTCCCTATCCTCCTTCCTCAATCTGGCCGAATAACTAATTGTCTCCCCCCTAATAGCAGCCTTAAATGTATCCCATGCTGTGTTACGGGAGGCACTATACCTATTTATTTCGTAAAATTCTTTTGTCCATTGCCTTATGTGACTCACAAACCTCTCATCCGCAAGAAGCTTTCTTTCGAAAGACCAGCTCGTTTGTCGTCTTCCTACATTTTCTATCACAACTGTTAGGACCAGCGGATTATGATCAGAGATATATTTGGACATTTTTGTTAAATTCGCTTTGTCCATCTTATCTGAGGAGAGAAAGAAATAATCCAATTTAGAGTATTTTTGGTGCGGGAAGGAGAAATAGGTGAAGCCCGAATCCGTGTTCCACACATTCCACACATTCCATACATCCTCTAGTCCGTGTGATCTTAACAGAGAGGTTAGTGCTCTATGTACTTTTGGCTTAGATCCTATATACCTAGCAGCCTTATTCCATTCCAGCGAGATATTCATATCCCCGCAGAATACAATAGGAGTTGGCCAGTTTACCAATTCTTCTTCCAGAATGTCAAAGACTTCAGGCTCATCAAAGTTTGAGCCATAAACTGTACACAACGTATACCCCAGAGCCAGCTCTACTATTGCCCATCTTCCTGAGCTGTCTGCCTTTGCTCTCTTCGCCCCACCTAGATTTTGTTTGGCTAAAATGGCGACACCTCTAGCTGTCGAGGTTTGTGAAGAGGAAACCAACAACTCATAACCCCGGATATATAGAAGATTCCTTTTAGCCCAGGGCAAGTGCGTCTCTTGCAAGCAAAGGATGTCCAAGTTGTTGTGTCTTGCGAAGTGACTTACTCTCTGGCGTTTCCTCCAATCATTAAGCCCCGAAACATTGATGGAACAAATCTTAATATGTGCCATGATCTAAAATAAGTCTTTTCCGAAAATCTGGAAAACTAAGTCTTAACGCCTTAGCAAAAATTACTAATACTCTCTTACTGGTGCGAAAACTAGTCAAATATCGATACATCTCATTTTCAATTTTTCCCCTCCCTCCCCCTCCCTCCTTCCCCATCATTCTCCCTCCCACCCTCCCCCCCAAATCTCCCCCAGTCACACCCACTACCACCCACCACCCACATACCCACTCAGTTAAGGCGCTCAGACCTGGTCTGTGCACGTGATGAAGAGACGATTGGAGTGATGGAGAGAATTTTTTTTTTTTAAACAATACATTTAGAAATCCTACCCTGAATTATAAACACCTGTTGCTCAAAGGATTATGCGCCTAAGGAAAGAGATCCCGGGCAGCCAAACCACAGTTTATATGATATGATACCTAGTCAAGTTGTCATAGGGAGATATCAAGGGAGATAATATAATAACTAACTCTGTTGTCCTGTTAGTCCACAGTCTATTCAGATGTTATGACTATCCGGATAGTTTAACTTTATAGACGTCATGCTGCTGTCCCTTGAGAATCCAAATATTCCTTCGCCTTCACCTCGGACACAAAATACAGTGTTCTGCCAGCATTTATTATTTTTAATTGCGCTGGATTGATCAGATATGCCTGCATGTTTTTGGCCTGGAAGGGAGAAATCAGCTGCCTCAATCTCCACCTTCTCTCGACAGTTATATGGCAGAAGTCTGGCCTGACAAAAAATGAAATTTCTCCAACTATTTTCCTCGCGTCTGGCCTAGCTTTTTCCGAGATTGCTTGCCTTAACAGAAAATTGCCCAGGTATATTAATATTGCTCTGGGCTTGTCCGTTTCCTTTGCATGGCGCTTTGGTTTAAACGGAGTGCGATGCACACGCTGTATTTCCTCAGCCCAGTTCCAGCCAGGGAGGTCCACAAAGGCTTTCTCGAAAAGTTTAATGATGAAGGCTCTTATGTCCAGCCCTTCCACCCCCTCCTGTACCCCTAAGACCCGAAGATTATTCCGCCTTTGCCGGTTCTCCAAATCTTCCAGCTTCCATTGTATATCTGTTATCTGGGCACTTTGGGCATCTACTTTAGTAATGGCTGCTGTTGATTCCGCCTCCGTCGAGACCACTCTTTCCTCTAGATCTGTGACTCGGTCTCCAAGGTTAACACACACTTTGGACAGCTTTCTTATTGCCCCTTGCATTTTTCTAACCGCCGCTTGTGCCTTACGGCTGTCCTGACGGGTCTCCTCTCTATGAGCCAGGATCTCCTTATGTATCACCTCTAAGAGCGACATCTGTGCTGACTCTCCGAGTGGACTACCCAGTAATTGAGAATGGGAGTCCGAGGAATGGTCCCAGCTAAGCTCTTGAGACTTAACACCAGCAGGAGGCCTGGCTGAGGATATAGGGGGATCAGATGCACTTTCCGGATCACTTTCGTTATCCAGGTTACTTCCTCCCTGTACTGAGCTATCATCCTCTGACCATTCACCGCCTTCTGAGACAGAGAAGAAGCATTTGCTAGGGGGGTTGTCTTTATCCTTATCCTTATCTTTATCACTTGTTTTCTCCAGACCAGGATGCCCCCCTGAGTTCACAATTTCTGCAATAGTGTCCGCAGCATACACTTGGGCCATTGTATCTTTCTGTTCCAGTGCCTCATCCAGATTACCAGCAGCACCCCCCTGTTCCTCCATAGACCCCTTCGTTGAGTCTTTATCCTTATTGTTAGAAAGTGGCCCATTAATAATCTCTTTAGACCCCACAGAGACTAAAGGCTTTGCACTTATTTCAGAGGGAAGAGGGGGTACGACCCCCCCGTCCTCCGCAATTCCTTTCACAAGCTCATGCTCTTGTTCTTTGTCAACAACTATCGGACTGTCTTTGAGGAGTTTGTCTTTGCCTATCTTGGTGAACATATCAATTATTGGGGTAGTTCCAGATTTAATTTTATTTAGCTGCTGTGGTTTCCTTACCGGCGGTGTCTGCTTTGCCTGTCGGCTGTCTCCATCCTCTACCTCCGCTGTGGCTTCCGCAGCTGCTGCTTTCCTCTTTGTGGCCGCCGCCGCTTTCGCTGCTGTGTTCTGTTTTGGTGCCATTACTCTCTTCTTGTTTTTTATCTTATTGACAGCAGAGATACTACTTTTCCCGCTGCCAACCGGGATCTCCTCTCTTAGTAATCTCCGTGGATAGCGAGTCTGCGCACCTCTCACTCCTGTGGGGACTTCACCTTTCCCCAGTATCGATGCGCGAGTCACCTGGCCTCCTTGAACCGTGCTGGCTCTCCCTCTGGCCGCTCTGGCCACTCGTGTAAGCTGCCGCAGCAGGCGTCCAATCGGCCCGCGGCAAGTATTGTGGAGAAACATTCACTGGTACTCCTCGAGCCCAGACCGACAAACAGCCCAGGCTCCTTTGACTCCTGCCCACTCGCTGACACGCTGACTCGCCGCCCACTGCTTCCTCCCACCGGACCGAGAGGATTGAACAGGTACCGCGGCGGAAATGCAAACCGCTACAGCTTCGGAGAGACTGATTCCCACCGCGATGGAAACAAGCTGCGGGTAGGTCCCGGGCAGGACAGCGTTATCCCATTATTCCCTTGTTTTAGTTTGTTTAGTTTGTTAGCCGTGATGCGTCAATGCGGTACAGTCTCCTTTTCGGCGCCTCAAACACTCGGGTTCACTTGCTCCGCTCCATCACTCCATCTCTCACGACCGTTCTACACGGTCGCCATCTTGCCCCCTCCCCTTCTCAGCATTATGTCTCTATAGAATTATAAATACATTTTTGGAGTGAGAATTTGCCTTCCCTCCGTTGGATTTGAAAATAA